>NW_028128588.1:0-78123 GCF_965231255.1 Vanellus vanellus | reverse complement strand
GCCGCGCCGAGGACGACGAGGCCCCCTCAGCCCCGCACCACCGCTTCTTTCCGCCCCGGGCACTGCGAGGCCGAAACCAGCGCAGCCCTCCCCCAAATGCGCCGGGACCCCCCTAAACCAGCCCAATCCTCCGCAAAATGAGCCGGGACTCCCTGAAATCAGCTCAGCCCTCAGCAAAATGAGCCACACATCCGCCTGCAGAGCTCCGCCAGTCCCCCCGACGGACATCACAGGGGTGGGGGGAAAGAAAACAACCAGAAAGGTACTGAAAATAACGTGGAGACGGTGCTTAGAGATCCTTCCGAGAGGCAAAACCCGGCCTTTGTTCTCATTTTTGAACACGGGGTTTCGCAGTGCTTCGCGGGCAGTGGTTATCCAGGGGCATCAGCTATCCCGGGAAGCGAACGTTCCCATCCCGTGTGGCAAAAATCCACTCGCATGAATAACTTAGACAAAACCAGCCCACAAAAGGACAAGAGGCACCTTTGGTCACCTTTTCCTTGAAGCTTCGCTAAAACTGTATCCTCAGATTGGCCCTGTCCTGCAGTTTCTTTCCCAGAGTTTTGCCCCAAACCCACGCTTCTAGCCCCGCTCCCCAAGCCCTCCCTCGGGGCCCACCACCTTTCCCCAGCCCGGCCTGTCCTTAAAGCTTTTCTTTCCACACACAGCCCTTTCCACTCACCTCCCTCCGGGGCCTCCTCTCTCACAGACACCTCACAGCCCTGCAAACCTCCGCTCCTTCGCCTCTCCCACTCACGAAAACCCATTCCCCCCTCACAAACATCCATTCCCCTCACTCCCCCCTCACACGCTCACTCCCACACCCCCAACCATTCCCCCCACCATTCTCCCCTCCCCCCTCGACTCTTCTCTCTTCTCTCCTCTCTTCTCTCTCTTCTCCTCTCTTCTCCTCTCCTCTCCTCTCCTCTCCTCTCCTCTCCTCTCCTCTCCTCTCCTCTCCTCTCCTCTCCTCTCCTCTCCTCTCCTCTCCTCTCCTCTCCTCTCCTCTCCTCTCCTCTCCTCTCCTCTCTCTCCTCCTTTTTTCTTCTCCTACCCCTCTCTCTGCCCGTGGGCAGCCCTGGGACCCCTTTAAAGCCCACGGAGAGCCCCGGGGCCCCCTTGTCTCCCCCAGAGCCCACCGGGAGCCGTAGCTGTGGAGTCAGCTTAAGGAGTCTGCCCTAAGGACTGCTGCTTTTTGTAGCGTTGGGGGAGGGGGAGGGTTGTCGGTGTGGGGAGTGGAGCTGTGTGGGTCCCTTCTGCCAAAGTGCAGTGAGAACCACGTTCACTGAACCCCCATTCTACATGGACAGGGTCAGTTGGATGTATAGGACCAAGTTGTTGGAATAACCTCAGCTCTTTTATTAGCAATTCCAAGGCATTGGTATGTTGGTCAGTCCATTCCCAGGATTTTCCCTTCCTGAGCAAATCATCAAGGGGCGAGCAATGATGGAAAAGCCAGGGGTGTGTTTATGCCAATAGCTTAAAGTTCCTAGAACTTGCTGTAACTCCTTCACACTGGGTGGATTCTGCCCCTGTTCTGTTTTTTTTTTAGGGTATCTTGAGGGACTGAAGCAGCTCCTTTAATCCACCAGAGCCCCAGAATTGCACTTCCTGCGCCGGTCCTTGACACTTGGTGGGGAACGGCCCCAGTTTCAGATCTGACCTTGGGGGATGAAACCAGGCTTGGGTCCAGTGGGATTTGATTCCTAAAGCAACTACAGCAGCAGCTTTGAGAGGGATTTTTCCTCCCGACTCCTCCCCATAAAATTCCCCTCTGCACAGGGAAATATTAAATCCTCCCAAAATACGGAGCCGGCCGTGGGATCACGGGGCCCGAAGGGGGGGACAGGCGCAGCACTGTGTCCCACAGTCAGCCCGGGGGGTCACAGCCACCTTTTAGGTGGCTCAGAGTCACGTTGTTAACCAAGACCTCAGCTTTCATTTAATTAAAAATAAATACATAAATATATAAATAAATAAAAAATCTCACCCTGTAAGCAGCAAAAACCCCCGAGCTTCAAATGCAGGAGAGGGCCGCGCCGGGGAAATCTGCTTTGATTTTAAGTAAGGACTTTTGGAGGCAGCTGCCAAGGTTTTGTGGCCCCCGGGGAAGGGGGAGATGCAGAGCCGGACTCAGCCCGCTCTGCCCCAAAACCGGCCGCGTTTTCCCTCCAGGGTGACTTTCTTCTTTTCCGTCTCCGCTGGAGTGATGCCTGGCACATGCTGAAAACCATCCCAGGCTCTGGCCCCGGTCCCGGCCAGGAGGAAGTGAAGCTCAGCCCCACTCCCTCCTTTTACAGGGAGGAAAACAAAATGGAAAAAAAAACCCAAATTGCCCTATATTAGAAGTGTATAATTCCATTTTAAGGGCAGGGCAGCAATAGGGCTGGTACCACAGCCCCCCAGCCCCACAGCCACTGTGGGTCACCAGTGCAACGATTAAATTAAAGTTTCTTTTGGGAAGGGGGGAGAGACGGGGACTCTCCTGCACCGGGACCTTTCCCCTCCGGGGAGGCAGAGCCGGAGCAGCGAGCACGGTCCTGCCCGGAGGGCAGCGTGGAGGGGACACGCACGGGCATCCCGGAGGAACAGCAGCAAGGAAACCCCGGTGCTGCACCTTTCCCTTCCTCCGAGCCTTTTTCTTTTCCTCTTTTTAAGGGCTCAACCAGCTTCTTCCCCCTCCGACCGTCACCGTGGGGCACTGGCACCAGCCGCTTTGCAAAACCCCATCCCGTAAAAGCCGCCTGATTTTGGCCCTGTTTGGGGATGCGCCGCTTCCATCCTTACAGAGCAAACTGATAGATGATTTGTTTTTCTCCCCCCTCCCCATTTAGCAAGAAGCACCAACGTGCCGTTGTCGTTTTGGGTCGGTTTGCTGCAGAAAAAGGCTCCCACGGGGGACGGGATAAGCCGATGGCAGGAGGGTCCCTGCACCCATCCCACCGCTGCTGGTGGAGGGCGGCAAGGGGACCTTTTCTTCGGGGTTGTCCTCTCCTCCCGGGCTCTGTGGCCCCACGCCGCAGCCCAACGACCCCCCCGAGATGGGAAGAGAGCACGAGAACCATCTCTGCTCAACAGCTTCTTCCTGCAAAGGGGCAGGAAAAAGGAGGAGGAAAAGGCACCTTCCCACTTGCCTCCGGGCTCATCCCACCCTGCGAGAGAGACGCGGCTTTGCGAGGAGAGGGGAGGAGGAAAAAACACCACAGCGAGAGAGCCAGGGAGGGAAAAGGAAGGAAAGCGGAGGGGCAGCGGAGGGGCAGCCCGGGGACACAGAGCCCCAGGTCTCGCCTGGCCGCTCCCGCCACCACCCGGCGGATTGGAGGGGTTTGATCTGAAGCGCTGCCTTATATTAATTTAACAGCCGGGGGAGGAGAAGGCACCATTTCTGCCTTTTGCAGCTTCCAGGCTGACGGCAGAGCCGAAACAAGAAAAATAATTATAATAAAAACAAACAAACAAACAAACAAAAATTCCAAAAAAAACCCCAATGTAAAACTGGAGCGCAGGGAGCAAATGCTTTTCCTTCGCCTCGGCCCAACCGCTTGGGCGCTCCGCGCTGCCCCGCCACGGAGGGCATCCCTCTCCTGCCAGGGAGAGACAGAAGGGCGAACTGAAGGCAGGACCCCAAACCAGACCCGAGAACCTGGTCGCGATGAAGAAGAAAGTGGAGAATGCGTCACATACAACAGAAACATTCAGAGTTTATTTTTGGAGAACAAAAGAAAAAGAGAAACAGAAGAGGAGGAGTGAGATATTAAAAAAATAGCACTGAAGGATGAAGCGGCAGCAGTCCCTCTACTGCTACAAAGCGGCAACAACCCACACACGAACACACGGAGGCGGAACACCACCGAACTCCCACTGACTGTCATGTGCACCTCAGTTTGCTGCTCTGGAGAGAGGGAATGCCTGAAGCACACCAAGGACAGCTGAAACCATCGCCGTGGCTTAAAGGGGAATCCGCCAACTGGAAAACAAAATAAAAGCGGTTTCTGCCCATGTCTGCGTGGGCACATCCCCGAGTCACGTTCTCACGCCTCTCCTTCAAAGTCAAGATTCCTACACATGAAAACTGGAGTTGGGGGGAGGGAGGAGAGAGAAAAGGAGGGAGAGCGTCATCAGTGGGGCTGCTGCCCCGCTCGTGGGACCGCACCGGCAGAGAGGAGCTGGTTCGTGTGCCGCAGCCCTCGCCGCTTGCTCGGCATTGCCGGCAAAAAAATACAAAAAGCCGTAGGCACGTGCCACCGCTTGCAAAGGAGCACGGCCACGTTCCCACGCGATCCTTTACCTCTTTCCTCCCCCGATTCAGACTGTTTCTGTGCTCATAGTGAGAGCCTTCCACATGGTTGTTTTCGACACCTCATCCGAGATATTAATCTCCGAAGGATCAGTCCTGCAATAAATATTTGAGAGCGCAATCTGTGACTGTGGGAACTGACGCCACCCAGCGCATCAGCACCAGCAAGAGGAACGGGGGGGAGGAGAACCAAAGCTGCGCATAAGCACAGCGGGTTGGGCGGGAGGAGGAGGTTTGGAAGGCGAGCCGGAGAGCCGCAGAGCTACAGCTCTGTGCAAAGGCTCTGCACAGAATCCCAGACTGGTCAGGGCTGGAAGGGCCCTCTGGAGCTCCCCCAGTCCCACCCCCGCCAGAGCAGGGGCACCTACAGCAGTGGCACAGGACACCTCCAGGCGGGTTTGGAATGTCTCCCGAGTGGGAGACTCCCCCACCTCTCTGGGCAGCCTGTGCCAGCGCTCTGCCGCCCGCCCTGCCCATAAATTTGCTCTTCCCGCCAAGCTGAGTGCATGGCGCTGGGATGCTCAGCAAAGATAAACGCAGTGAAAATTCTGCCAACCCCCTTCAGGCTAATCTTGCCGGGGGTCCTGCTGCTTGGTGGGGCTTTACCTGTCGCTGCTTGGCTTTGGGATATCTGCGCTGCTGGTCTTGCCCAGCTGCAGCCGAACGGAGTTTGCAGCAGCAGCTTCCATCATCTCCTGGGACTCCTGACATAAAAAGGGACAAATCAAAGTTCTCTGTCTATGATCGAAGTGGAGATAAACTAAACACCCAGCAAAACCCACGTGCTGCCCTCTCCTTCTGACCTTCTGTTAGCGCAGCCGGGGAAAGACCTTTCACTCCAAACATTTTGGGGGGGGGAGTTAAAACCACCCTTATGAGCAAATCTTTCCATCATAATTATAATGTTTATTATAAATGGCACCTTTAAAAATTATACCGCTATTCAAGTGTTAAGCTCACTGCTAATTTAAAAACAAGGTTATGATGCGGGATCCAGGCTGTCAGGATCTATTTCTATTGAGTTCAGATCTTCCCCCAACATTTCAAGAGAAGCTGTGACGGAAAGAGGCAATCTCAGAGCCCGAGGGAGACATCCAGCCCCGAGCACCCAGCAAGCATCACCTCTTCTTCTTTGGCTTCATTTTTGGCATCAGCCAACTTCTTCGTGCTTTCTGGCATAAGGTCATCCAAAAAGCTGAGCTCCCGCTTTGAGAAGCAGAAGTCCATCACTTTCCGGACAAACACGAGAGCCAAAACCTTCACAAAATAAGAAGGGAGAGGGGGTGAGGTGTGAGATGATGCTACGTCTCACTCCGACGCTGCAAACGTCCCGCTGCCGAGCGGCACCGGCTCTTACCATCATGGGAAAGATGATGGCAGCACGGGACACCTTGATGGCCCAGAGCAGGACGAGGCAGATGAGCTGGATCACAGTGAAGAAATGCACCTTCCGCAAGGGAACGTGCCGCAGGTAGATGAAATCCGGCTGGTGTTTTGCCGGCATCCAAAAGAGCTTCAAGCGGTCGAAGAACTGCAAAATAAAAGCAGAAAAGTTACCCCTTGGGGCTGCGGAAAGTTTCCGGCCCTGTTGGGACGTGGAAGGAGTTTTCAGGAACTCGCGTGCAGTGAGAAATCCTGGATCCCACTTTGTTCCTCCCGGGAGCAGCACCCGTTTTCCCTTTGCTCCATCTATAAACCGGTGTGTCCATGAGAGCTGCCCACCACATTGCAATTATTCCACGTCCTTCTATTATAGAATCACAGAAGGGTTTAGGTTGGAAGGGACCTCGAAGATCATCCAGTCCCACCCCCTGCCCTGGGCAGGGACACCTCCCACCAGCCCAGGTTGCTCCAAGCCCCGACCAACCTGGCCTTGAACACCTCCAGGGATGGGGCAGCCACAGATTCTCAGGGCAACCTGCGCTGGTGCCTCACCACCCTCACAGGAAAAATTTCTCCCTGATATCTCATCTCAATCTGCCCTCTGTCAGTGTCAAACCATCCCCCCTCGTCCCATTGCTCCCCTCCCTCATCCAGAGTCCCTCCCCAACTCTCCTGGAGCCCCTTTAGGCACTGGACTCCCCGGAGCCTTCTCTTCTCCAGGCTGAACACCCCCAACTCTCCCAGCCTGTCCTCCCAGCAGAGGGGCTCCAGCCCTCCCAGCATCTCCGGGGCCTCCTCTGGCCCCGCTCCACCAGGTCCATGGCTCTCCTGTGCTGCAGCCCCCCGAGCTGGAGGCAGCACTGCAGGGGGTCTCCCCAGAGCAGAGCACAGCAGAGGGCACAATCCCCCCTCGCCCTGCCGGCCACACTGCTGATGCAGCCCAGGATGTGGTCGGCCTTCTGGGCTGCGATCGTGCATTGCCGGCTCACGGTGAGCTTCTCATCAGTCCGCACCCCCAGGTCCTCCTCAGATCATCTCACCCCCCCTCGCTGTTCTTCTATAAAAATATATTTTTAATATATTCTATTCTTCTGTTTGTTATTTGGCATTTCTCAGCCCACTGAATCCCCCAGCGAGGATTCCCACCGGCAGTAGAAATCGCCTTCGCTTTGCACTGAATTCCCCCATTTTCACCACACCAAACACTGCCCTGTCCCAAACCGTGACGCAGAGCGCGCTGAACTTGCCTGGTCCTCCCACCCTACGTACCTCCTGTGCCCCCACCAATCTTTTCCTTATACAAAATACTTTCACTGCCTGCTTTTGGGGAGGTTTTCTCCCACACCACTGCTTTTTTCCTGCGTCTCTGGAGATGACACAGCAGGGAGCTGCACGCTGTAAGAGTCCATACCTGAATCCCTCTGAGTGACGACACGCCCATGTAGAGAAAGACACCGTAAAGCACAGGCATGGGTATAAACTGGGAAATTAAAAAAAAAAAGAATGCAATAATTTATTTTTTTAATTGCTTTTTCAGTATTAGTGCTTTCTTCTAGAGGCACTGCCTAAAATTGCCTAAAACTTTCCAGTTTCCACAGGGTTGGAGATGTGTCACCTCTTAACCTGTAGAGGTTTTGTGCGTGCGAGTGAGTGAGTGAATGCTCTGCTTTAGGCTGAGCTTCTGAGTTACGTTTCATTAGAATAATCCTGTTTTCCTGAAAGGTTGGAGGAAAATAGACCATTTCACCCATGCTACTGTACACCATGTTCTGTGACGGCAGAAGAACATTTCTACACATTCTTGCGGCAACACCCAAAAGCGAAGTGCCTCCTTTTAGCCTAGAGCTGAGGTGATTTTGTGGGAGTGTCCTGGTTTGAGAGACACAGGACTAATTTCTCTTCTAATGCTTGGGAAAATCTTCGCTTTTTTAGAAGACTCCAGTGTCTGAATTTGTGAAAATATTTACTTTACAGCCAGCTATGGTGTGTGGGTCTCAAGGTCTCAGTGTTTTCGAGCTCGCCAGGTGCAGGGATGAGGAGGAGCGAGACCCGGGCACTTGACCCAAGCTGGCCAACAGGATTATTTCATACCATCAACATCACACTCATTATAAATTAGAAAGTTTGCTGCGAAGTTCTCTCTCTCCCTTGATGGCTGCCATCCTGAGAACTTCGTGCCCTGGTGCCGGAGCCCTGAGGCCTTCCCTTCCTCCTGAAGCCGCAGCGCTCGCAGTGTCCCACATTTGCTGTCCACTGCTGGGAGTGCACAGCTTCCTACTGATAGAATTGGCTGAGTATAATCTTTGCATATTCTGTATTGGTGTCGGGATCAATATCAGTTCTTTAGTGCTGTTAATGTTAATTATCTAATCTTATTCTATTAAATCTGTTTATAGTTCATCTCTCGGGTTTTCTTGTTTTTCCCAATTTCCCTTTCCCAGGTGGGGAGGGGTCATCGGGTGATAGAATGATTGTCTAAATGACAACAGATTGTTATGGGTCTCTCAAACCGTAACAGGGAGGAACACACAAGGAAGCCCACGGGGATGATTTTGGTGTGTTTAGCTACTGGGAAAGGCTGTTGGGAGGCATTTGGGGGAGCCAATTGCATCCCATAAGGTGCTGCCTGCTTGAAAGAGAGCAGTGTACTGGTCTGAATCCGCTTCATCGGAACCCATAAACACAGGTGGGCCTGAGAGACACCTGGGAATTAAAGCAGTTGTCCTGCTCGCTTGCCTCGAGGACACCAAACTGGGGTGTGAAGGGCTGGAAAGTATAACTGAGGCTGCTTCCCACCGTGGGCCAAGCCTCAAGGTTTGGGATTGCCTCCTCCTCTGCTCCACACCTACTCAGGCCTGGATGGAGGGGATGTTTTTTGTATAACCTCCAAAAAGTTCACGCTTGTTGGGCGTTTTGCATTTTCCTCTTACCTTTAACACCGAAGTGAAGAAGACAGAGCAGCCCATGAGCACAAAGATCATCAAGCCGGTGACTCTCTGCTCTCGTATCCCCAGAAACTTGGGTTGTTCTCCTGGAGCTGAGCAGCCAGACTCCACTTTGAGGCTATTGACGTGGGTGATGGACAGGACAGTCGCAGCCACAAACCAGGGCAGCCCCATCACGGAGCACACCCCGAGCATCACGGCCACCATGAAAAGGTCCAGGTGGTACCCGCATCCTTTCTGTGGGCAGCAAAACAAGGAACAGAGCATCCCACAGCACAAGAGCGAGGACAACGTCGCGCCTCAGACTCAAACCCTACTTGGGCGCAAGTCACCCTCTTGAAAATTTAAGAGAAGAATTGGCAAAAATAAGGATGGATCCGGTCTTTGCGCAAGCACCTTGCGTGAAAATCTGGCAGGAGTTCAGACCAAGTGGATTTGGGAGGTTTGTGCAATAGCTACTTCTCAAAAAAAAAAACCAAACAAAATAGACTATTTTCATTCATAAAGAAAGTTCTACCACTGGCAAGCAAGGCGTGACCCCGAGTTATCCCTGGCAGTGTGTCAAAACAGTTCGTTCCCCCAGCTCCTGCTGGCGTTTTGAAACAAAAACACGCTTCTATAGTGCTTGAAAATTAATTTGTTCCTCCAAAAGATTGCTCATCTGAACTGCCCTCGTTTGCTCCCTGTGACATCACTAATCCAGCAGAGCATCCTGCCACACAGCCTGACATTGTCCCAAACCAACGCCTTCACAAAGCACTTGGCATAGGAGCTTCTCCCCACACCTGCAGCCCAGAGTGGGGTGGGGATGGGGTCAGCTCTTGCAGCCCCTTACCTTCAGCTTGTGCTCTTTCCTGTTGACAATGACAGCCGTGATCTGCTGGTCCATGAATATCAAGATGGTGCAGAGCAGAGCTGGGATGGGCGCGGCCAACACCGTCCACCAAGGGTTGGGCCCTATGGGGTTGACCAACCACCCGCGGTCGTCTCTGGTAGGCTGCAACAAAGCCAAAACACACATCAGGATCAACTCCCAGCCCAGCCACTTCACTGGCTTTGATTTTCCTCTCCATCGCTGTGCCGCCTCATCTCCTGGCCCTGCCTTCGTGTCACCCTCTCCTACGGGGTTCAGCAGTGCCAGCGTCCTCGTCGCAAGCACCTATAGATACTTCTGTAGGTATCAAGTTTTGGGGCTGGCGTCTTCTTTCCAGAAGGAAACAATGCATTTGGAGGTGGAAGAGGAGATGGTAACACCACCAGCATCTCCAGACTCAGCCCTGTCCTGTCCCAGCATCACCTTGTGGCATCCCCAAGAGCTGAAAGTGGCTCCACACCAAAACACCCCATTACCTTGAACATGTGGGGGACGTGGAGCTTCGGCGACGGGATCCCAACCAGGAAGTCAATGAGGACCATGACGACGATGGTGAGGAAGACACCAAAGTCACTTACTGTGGACCGTACCTGGGGCAAGAAAGCAGAGCTGAAAGGGACAGCACAAACGGGGCCATATTGTGAGATGGAAAAGTTAAAGACATCAACAGCATTAAGGCTGGTTAACAAATTCCCACCACTCTGAGAAGATGCAGCCAAATCCCTCGGTTAGATACTGTTGCTGTGTTTGTACCTGCGAGATCTGGTGTCAGGCAATAAAAAAAGTTTAATTAGGTGGAAAAGGGTCGTTTAAATTCAAACCCTAAAAAAAAGCCAATAACTTAAAAAATAAGGAAACAGACATCTGCCACTACAGCTGCACTCACAGCTACAATGGGAATAAGGCACTGAGGCATCATTTACTCCTCAAAAGGAAGAAACAGTGTCTTTTGTGTCTTTTTCTATGGCAGTTCCTCATTTGAATCAACTTTCCCCTTGGGCACACCAGGTGAAAAAAAAACACAAACAAAAAAACAACAGACAACCAACTTTGGAAGACCCGATTTCCCACTGCCTGGGCAAAAAACTGCTCCGGGGCAGGTCACGAGGCAGGTGGGAAACGCTACGATCGTTTTGCACTCCTGGAAATGAGTGAGGGACATCCAAGTTTGGCCTTCAAGGTCCAATATTTCCCAGTTTGACCAAGTGGTGGCAAACACTGCTTAGTGCTCCAGGAAAGCCATTTTGGGAAATGAGTGTGGAGACTGCTGCTGGCCACCGTCTTCTACCTACTCTGGTCGGGAAGTAACGGCTGGTCTTAAACTTCTTCAATAAGCCCGACAGGACAAAGGTGGAGAAGAAGAGGATGCAGCACCAGAAGAGGACATCGGGCGTGTAGGGGCCATCGTGTCCACAGGCAGGTCCACGAAACTCTCCATGCAAATACCGACATTCCTGGGGAAACAGAGCATCAGGACACAAAGGTAGTGCACATGCGGCAAGGAAACCTCGGATAACTAGGGAGTTTGGAGGATCTTGCTCCAAGATCTGTGACCTCGGGATGGCTGCAGCTAGCGGAGATTTATATTTAACGATCAACAGCAGCTGAATAAGTGACACATGGAACTACACAGACAGCGGAGAGAGGAGATGTGATGGGACACCGTACCACAGACCTATGGCACATCCTCTGCTTGAACAGCAGGTAACCGTGGCTGAAGAAGACACCAGAGGGGAAGGAAACACTGGAAACTCTTGGGGACGGGGAAGGAGGGAACGGGGAAGGAGGGCTAAGACAACAGCGACAGGAAAGGAGAAGAGACAAATTGTCCCTTCCCAGGGTCGGGCTCACAGGACACGGCCAAGGGGGGTGAAGATGTCCATAAGAGCGTCCCACCCTGTGCCTGAGCTCTGATTCCAGCAACAATGGCCCAAGGGGCTGCTCAGACATGCAAGTTTATGCACGTACCTTCAGACAGCGCTGAGTAAGAAAGCAAGGCCTGGAGTTACTAGGAACCAATTAAGGAAGCTAATTACAGCCTTCAAGCATGAACTGAAGTCCTCCAACTTCTCCAATAACCAAAGCACCCACTGAACCTTGCTCCCAGACAGAACCACTGTCCTGAGGATAACAGTTATTGCCCACCATGTCGGGGATGAGGTGGACTCTCCTTCCCAGGCCCAAGGGGGTTAAACCCAAACCTTAGACTGAAGTAACAACTTTTCAGAGCAGCACTGGCACAGTTGGAAGCCCATCTCACCTGAAGGGCTCTGAGCTTTGCACCAGGCCAGTGCCCCTGGACCCCGCGGCCGCGACACGAGGAAGCAGTGACTCGGGGCACTTACAGTCACCGTGAGGTTCTCCCAGGTGATGCCAGACACATTGATCTTGTTGCTCTCCCAGAACTGCAGGGTTTCGTTGCTGGGATGGGTCGGTGCCTCACACTTACAGCTGGGAGGAGAGAAGCCAAGACGGGGGTGAGGGGAAGGCGATGGAGGTGCAGCCCTGAGCTCCTGCCAAGGGGCAGCGGCGTTTTAGGAGGAAGAAACCCACTAGGAGATGGTGAGGAAGTCCAGCTTGCTGTGCGTGTGCACAGGGTAGGTCACTCGCAGGTGACTCAGCTTCTCCAGAGCCTCGTAGATGAAGATGATGCAGATGAGGGAGGCGAAGGCTTCTTCGGTGAAGCGGGTGATGTAGCACACCAAAGAGCTAGCATCGGTGGCCACCAGCACTATGCAGAAGAAGGCGGTCCACAGCCCGATGCATGCCCGGAGAGAGAGATAGGAGAGCGCATAGTCCCTGGGAAAGCAAAAGAAAACGCAGGGTGGAGAGGGCAGCAAGAGACTCCGAGCCGTGCCTTCCTTCGGGGAAAGTCGGCAGCAATTCAGGAGCGTGTCAAGGCTGCGGATGGTAAATGCAGTTTCCGCCTCCTACGACAGACAGCCTCGGGGCTGCGGCACAGGGTGTGGGCCCGCAGGAGGAGAGGCTAATTAATCCTTATTTAACAATGACCTTGTGTTAATGCCTCGGAGGCTAATTGAGGTCAGGTCCCTGTTGTGGAAGGTGGTATTCTCCCACATCACCCTGATGCCCTAACAGCGAAACCGGCTGGGTTTGCACCCAGTTACCTGCTGCCAGCAAGTTGGGGCTTCATAATAAATTTAATTGCAATAAGGGGGGTTAATCTCCCATCACAGTTGCCACAACAAAAAGACTGTCATGGAAAATATCCATTTTGCCTGAAAAGCTCCTGCTTTCTCAAAAATCATCAAAACATTGGACCAGAAAACTCTTTGGATATGTGGGTAAAATATATTTCCACTTCCAGCAAAAATCATGCAAAAAAGTGCCCGAGTTTGTACTGAGAGGAAAGCAAATCTTCCCTCATTCCCAAACCAGAGTCATTTGTCTCATCTTCCCTGTGCAGTCCATCTCGGGCATCCACATCCTTGTGGTTTCTCCTCCTCCTGCTCTTTCACTTTAACCCTAAAAACCTCAAACCACCCATCCATCCTTCAGAGACCAAGGGCTCCTGCACCGTCACATACTAAAGCAGCAGCGCGTGATGTCTGTGACACAGAAGACAACTTAAATCTACCAACTACCACTAAGAAAAACATCCTTTCTCCATCCCTGCCTTCTTCCAAAGGCGCTCGCAGCACCTGGCCGCAGCAGCCAGCCTTACTTGCAGAATTTGTAGAGGATCTTCTCGAACACGAGGACGGGGCCGGTGCTGCCGAGGATGGTGAGAGGTTGGCCAGCAAAGAGGGAATACACCACGCCGGTCATGGATGCGCCCAGCAGCGACTCCATGGCACTCTGTCCGGGGAAGAGAGGCAGCAGTGAGTAATTAAATTATTAGGGGGAAAAACACAAGTGCAAATTCACTGCAGCAAGGACTTCTGCAGGAGTTTTGTCCTCCCCTGTGCCACCCAACAGAGAGAGGTGCTCACTATGTGGCCGTTGGTCGCCTCCCCCAGCAGTCCCCCGAAGGTGATGATGGGGGACATGCAGGCACAGTAGAGGAAGAGGAAGGACGCCAGACACTGCAGGCTCAGACCATCCCGAAAGTCACTCCAGAACCAGGGGGCTTTTCGCTTCACATCCCGGATCAAACCTCCAAAGAGCCTGGAGGAAGGAAAAAAAAAAAAATAAACCATTTTTGTGGAAGACCGCATTAAGTTTTCTTGGCTGAGGAAGGACAATCACAAGCACAGAGTAACTTCTGTTGCTAAAAAGAAGTCTCCTTCTCCCATTTTAGCCCCAGTAGAAACTGAGGCATACAAAAAACCCCTCCAACAAAAAGAAAAAGAGACCAAACCTGAGAGCCCACCCCCTCTTATTGCAACAGTCCCTCACTTTGAGAAGCAGCAGAGCTCTACCTGGAGGTACTTACACATCTGCTTCCACCCCAAAGCAAGAAAACCTGTGTGCAACCATGCTGCGGCTGAGCCCAGCTGCCCAAATCTCCCACCCACCCAGCCCAGGGGACCAAGCTGGGAACCTGGAGCCCCTTCACTGACCCAGTTCACCCCAAAACTCTGCTAGAAGGGAGGTGCGCACTCAGATGTTAGGGGCAAACAGAAAAACACCCCACCAAACTATTTCAGTTCACACCTTCCTGTCCGCTCCAGTTCAGGACCGCTGTGCTTCTCCGGCTTGCTGTGAGAAGCGCTGTCATCGAGAGCTTCTGGCACCTTCCTTTTTTCCTGTTAAAATGGAAATAAGATAAAGATATGTCTTTGCAGCCACTGGCTTGTTTTGCTTTTTGGGCTGGGTACGTGACCTGTGAATTTGGGCCCCTGAGGAGCACCCCCAGCCGTGCTGCCCTCCTGCCTGTCCCCCTCGTGCCTCCTTCTGCCGCAGCACCCACCTGCGAAGGGACGTTTTTCGGGGGCTCAATTCGGATGGAGGGATCCCACTCTCCTGGCGGCAAAACCATGACCTGATCCAGAAACTCATCGATGCCAGCCACCAGGTCAGCCCGGTTCTTGGCTTTATAGGCAACGTCATGGAAAACCTGCCGTAGGAGACAACCTGGTGAGAGGACGACCCATCTCGGATGTCCTAACCAGTGCAATAAGCTCTTGGCTAAATGCAAGGTCATTTTCCGCATATCGCCTGTTGGAAATGGCAGGAAATATTCCCCCAAAGGAAAAATCTGTGCATCACAGTATTTGTAACCATCTCCACCAGGCTCCCGTCCCCCATGGCACACCACAGCCTTCTGCTTCAAGAGGAGAAGTTTCACTGGCCCTGGCAATGCCACCACTGGGGACAGCGTGCTGGGGACCCTGGGGAGAAGGATGAGGCGCGGGCTGCAGCCCAGGTGGGATTTTAGCCTCCTGCAGGCAGCTAAGAGGGACAGCAAACCCTCTTCCTCACTACTACAGAGACAGGGAGAGGTGAAGCCCCCAAAAAATGACCCAGAGATATCTCTTATCTCGTCACACCTCATCCGTCATGATAGTAGCCATGGACCTGCCGATCTCATGGTACTGATGGGCTTTTCCTCCTGGTCCAAGCAAAACAAACAGGAACCTAGGCAAGAAAACCAAAATGAGAGAGAAGAACATGGCCTCACTCAAAGGGCGCCCAAGGAAATCCCTGGGAGCTCCCAGCCCAGAGCGTGGCTCCAGGGGGGACGTGTAGGCTCACCGACTCCAGTGATGAATTTGAAACGCATCAAAACCAAATGCAAATTTGAGGTTTGGGCCAACTTTCATTAAAATTGGCCAATGGGTTTAAAAGCTCCAGCAGGGAAGGGAGGAATGAAAGCACGGAGATGTGGGTGGGAGAAACGTGCTTGCTCCCACTGGCCGTGTTCCCCTGGGACGCCCAACTGATGCATGCAATTTGGTGTTTTGTTGTGGTGGTTATTTTTTAAATAAAAACTTTGCACTTCTCGTTCAGACCTCGTTGGGATGGGAACTTCCGTCATGCCCGAGAGGAGGACAGCCGGGCTCAGGCGGACAAATGCCACGATGGGCTGGCGAAGGAAATCCAGCTCTCCTACGAGCACGTTGCACGCTTCAGCCCCGGTGGGAATTTTCTTCATGAAGCGCAGCTCCGCCTGGGCACGACAAGGGATTTTCAGCCATTACCCCAAAAGCAAAGCCCACCGCACTCTGCAGAACACTCTGCAGCCAAGTTTGCAAGAGCAAATCTGGCCCTAAAGGCGTAAGAAAGCTACGAGTGTCTCACCTTGCTTAGATCCATCGCATGGCTGTCATGGTTCACCCCATTTTTAGCTTCTGCAGTGGTGGGAGATGGATGAGGAGTGAGTGTTTGGGTTGGGAGGAGAAAGAAAGACACTGAGAAAGACAGGCAAGGAGCAATCGGGACACTTCTCCTTTGCCGGGAGAAGTCTAATGTGGCCAAAGCCCTGCAGAAACCTTCACCTGGTGCCAAAGCCTGGCAGAAACCCTCACCGGGTACCGAACCCTGCAGGAACCCTCACCTGGCTTGCCGAGGGGATGCACGTCTAACTGCTTCTTGCTCATGTCAGCAAACGAGCAGACGATGGGGAGAAGGTTGTTTCTTTTCTTCTCGTTCTGATGGTGATGCTTCTTCAAAAGCACTTCTCGAACTTTCGCCCGCGTGCGCTCATCAAACTCCGTGGACTGCTCTTGCTGGCCCAGGATCATATCTGGAGATGGCAACGGGAAACGAAGCCATCAGAGCAGAAAGTCCCCAAGCCCCGACCCCTCAAGCCCCCGGCGAAGGCTGCGCCACGCAGGATACCCTAACGCGGGCTCAGCCTTGCTTAGCAAGACGTTTTAATGCAGTTCAGCCTTTGCAGCCAAAGGAAGAATTCTCTTTTGCTAAAAGCCATCATCAAAGTGCTTATTCATCACTCCGCTCAGATAATTATTCCCCATCCTAGATAATGTGATTTTTTTGCCCGATCTGGCGTTTCTAGACAGACTTTCTAGACTCGACACATGTCAACAAATTATAAGCAATCTCTAGCACAGACTTTCCCAGAGTTTCCTTTGCCCATCCACTGCAATTTGCCAAGCCCAGGGAGAAATGTGCTAAGAACGGCCCCGACTTCTCCAGCTCTTGCAAGGGCTGAATGGAGACCTGCCAGTCAAAGATAATTTCTCCAAAGCCGCTTTTTCAATTAACTTCAATTATCTTCCCCACAGAAATATGCTGCTTGGTCACCTGCCAGATAAACTCTGCCTTTAAAGCTCTTAAATCCTGGATGTTAAGGCAATAGGAAAAAAAAAAACCAAGAACAGGAAGAAACAGCTTGTAGTAAGTAGCTTATTTAAGGAGGTTCAGCTCTTACACAGACTCCGTGTTCCTGAGAGCAGCCTGCCAAGCCCTGACATTCCTTTCTGGCCGGAGAATATTCTCTAATCGCCTCTCTGACCCCACAAATTGCTTTCAAAAGGCTCCCATACTGGGAGAAAAAGCTGATGTGACTGTTGTACACCCAGTCTACATCCAAAAAGCAACCCACAATTTAAAAACACAGTGGAGGTTCTGGAAAAGGACGTGCCATTGGGGCAGGGCTTGATACGGGAGTGAAGGGCACCACGGCAAATTGAGCTCGGCCGTTCCCAGCGGGTCGCAGTGCGCTCAGTACCTGCGATCTCTTCAATGCTGTTGGCACAAACATCCAGCAGCACCATCCCGTTGCTGATGCAGCTCCGCAGCTCGAAGAGGCTGTGCAAGGACAGCGTGGCCACGTAGGGCTTGCTCCAGCGCTCGCCACCATCTTCCACGTCCTCCTCAAACTTCAGCCACCTGCGGACATTGGGCACGATCAGCCCCGTTGCAAGAAAACAGCCTCAGCTCTGCAACCTCTTTGGTGCAGCTACGGGGCGGCAAGAGGAGAAGGCTCCGCGCATTGGCACCTGCAGCTGCAAAGCTTCACGTCCCAGAGAGCGGAAGGCAGAGCCCACGGCTGCCACCGCAGCCGGTGGCAGGGATTTACCTTGCCGTTTCCTTCCACTCGGCATCTTCACCCGCCTTCAGGAAGATCTCATCCAGCTCAGTGAACAAGTGGTGGGGAACATGCTGCTCGTCCTCCTCGGTGCTGAGGATGAACTGCACCCGCTGGGATGGGGTGTCTGGGGGCAGAAGATAAATCCCGTTACCACACCTGCATTCGACCCGTCACGCTCATACGCAAAGTGGCCATCGATCGGCACCAGTTCAGCCCTAAATATTGGGCTAGCCCCTCTCCCCCGGGTCTGGCCGGGCTTGCACAGAGCCACGGAGAAGGAGAAGCATCTATTGCACGTCTGCATAAGGACGGGCCACTTTCCTTCCCCACGTTTCCATTTTTAATGGCAGGATCCCTCTAAGGAAGACCAGCCTCAATCCATTATGCCTTCAACTGCCTCCCAAATAATGCCACTTTCCCTCAGAAGAACAGCAAACCACACAAATCAGCCACACAGACCTGCTTGCAGAGGATCCCGGCACCCACACAGCCCCAAGAAGGCTCGTGAACGCTGCGGCGGGACTTACAGTGGTAGCCCTGCTCCATCGGGGCACAGTCCTTCTCCCGTTCCTTCTTCCGATGCTTCTGGCGGTGGGGTCGGTGGTGCCGGTGGCACCGGTGGCTTTGCCTCACCAGCGGCATCCGCACGCCCACGGACAGGGTGCGGTGGCCTGCGAAAAAAGCAGTGTTCGCATCACTCTCGATATTGTGGAGACGGTTGACACCGCTGCCACGATTAAACCAGCGCATCCATCCCAGGAGGAAACACCAACTTCTCTTCATTTTAGTTTCACTGCATCCCTGAATGTCAGAGACATCCTTTTTTCCAAGCCTGTTTAACTTTGCAACAATAGAGCAACAACAAGCGATGGCTCCGGGTCACCTAAAAGTGCCCTGAAAATATCAACCCTTGTCTAAAATTCCAGCTTTGGCTGGACAACACTCAGACCTGCTCATTAAGCAGCCACAGAAGGTAATTATTTTTAAAATCTTTGTATGGCACAAGGCAACAAGAGGAGATCCAATCAGTCCTGTGATAATGAAGTCTGGAACAAAAAAAAAAGAAAATCACAGCCCTGTGTCTGCAGCCATCAACTTATTCTCCTGACCTCTCCAAGCCAAGAGCAGCCTCTGAGAAAACAAGCTGGGAACTACCCAGCTCTGTGGCCAACGCTCACACCGCAGATGCCATGGGGGCTTTTTCCCCTCTGTCTAAAAGCCATAATATTAAAACAATGTGAAAATAACTGTGCTTGTTTATTTGCAGGTGATGCATACGCTGAGCACAGGACGTGGCAGGGACTTTGCGCGACGGGAAAACGCGTGGGGCTGGTGGCACCTCTCCCGACTCACCTTCCAGCTCCTCCTTCTCATAGTGAATAGTGACAGCGGTGCTCGTTCTTCCCTGGTCAATCACCGCCTCCTCGTCGTGTCTCTGTTTAGTGAGGAGAAGAAGGTACAAGTTGGGGCCGGGTGAGGAGAGCTCCCTTACGTCCTCCCAGTCATCACCCATCCCTGCGGCCACGCGAGCCCAAGAGCATCACACCTCTGTGTGTCTCCTCCTCCAGGCACAGCCCTAAAAACACGGACTTGGAGGTTTTTATTCCCATACCCAAATAAAACCACCTGTAATGTCACCTGTATTGTATATACCGTGAGTCTGGAAGGCTTTACTAAAAGGGGAGACAGTTGAGTGTTTCAAACCAAAACCAAACCTCCTGCTTCGTTCTTGTGGTTCCTTTCGAAAAATTAAAATTAAAAAAGGGATTTCCAAACTGGGGTGGAGTGGGGTGGGGGAACCCAACTCCACACTTTTGAGCACAGCCAGTTTCATTCTCCAAAAGTGATACCTGCAGGACTCACTAGATGGCACTTGGCCACAGGACATGGCCACCATCAACCTCCAAAGGCCCTCAAGAACCTGCAAGGGTGAAGCTTCGACTTCAGCCCAACCAGGCTCGGGCTTCTCTTGCTGCAAGCCTGCTTTCCACACAAAACTGCGTTTTTCTCCTCAAAAGAAAAGCCAAAGGCTAACAGCTAATGCCCTCCTTGGCTGAAATACCACTGCCAGTGCTGCACGAAGAGCATCTGTGCCTTAAAAGCCAAAGGAGAATTACAGGCGTTCTCTTCTCCCCTTGCCCCTGGGCTGGGGAAGGGCATCACCGGGATCACCACGCTCAAAGAAATAAAAACCCAACCACGTCTCACACTCGAGTCGCAACTGCAACTTTGAAAGGGCCTCCAGGAAACCCTTCTCTTTAGAGAAGAGCAAAACACCAGAAATCTGCTTTTTATCCCCCAAATCCCTGCTTCGACTGAATGGCATCACCTGCCGCCGCGCAGCAGCGACGCTCGGGAAGCTCACACCTCCCGCTCACCAGTTAATTTAATGAGCAAAAGGAACAAACGTTCCCATCTGGGAATGAGTTTTTTCTGGCCCCCGAGTACTAATTTCAAAGCCGACTTGCTGTGACCTCCCCGCCACCTCCCGGCACTCGCCCGTGTCACCCGGCAGCCGGATTATGACACGCCTGTGGCTTTCCCGTCCTCTCTCCCACGCCGATCTCCACCACCCTCCGTCCCTTCTTAGCAATGCGTCTACTCCCCTCCAGATTTACCGGAAAAAAAACCCAAAAACCCAAACCCCATCCTCAGAAAAGGCACGGGACAAAAGGGGCTTAATCAAATCGCTTTAAATGGCAATTTTAGTAAAATCATTACTTAAGTAAAACACCAATTTGAATTAAATCACAATTTAAGTAAAATCGCCACCGAAATAAAACCCCAATTTGAATTAAATCACTGTTTAAATTAAATCGCAACTTAGATACAATCACAATTGAAATAAAATCGCAATTTAAATACAATAGCGAGCTTGAGTGTGTTACAGGGGTGTCAGAGTGGGAATAAAGGGAGCGATTTGGGCATCACAGCTCCCCAAATCCCCCCCGAGCAACATGGGGAAAGTCTGCTTCTCTCTCAGAAACCATTTTGGCTCCGTGCTCCCACCCACGATGCTAAACCTGCCCCCGGCAGGGCACAAAGCATCGTCCCCCCGCATCCTTCCCTGCTCTGGTGACATGCCAGTGGGATTTTGGGAAGTCTCCCCCCCTTTTGGGGGGATGCGCAGCCCCTCGGCACAGCCCTCCCACCTGTAACTCTTCCAGAAGTGTCATTTTGGGACCCTCCTCCTGCTTCATCCTCAAGTCGGTCACCGGTTTTGGGGGATAACTGAGCCTCCAGATCAATCGGGGGACCAAACCCTCCGACTGCAGCCCAGTGACTCCCAGTCTGCACCATCTCCAGCACATAAACAGCGACTGTTGCTGGGATCGGAATGTTCAGGGTGACCCCGGCAGTTATTTAAAGCCATACACCCCAATACTGATCCCGCTTGGAAAACTTAGCGGATGGGGAGAAACCTGCTCTGTTTTGAGGAAAAACTATCCAGAATAGAGAAAAGGGGTGGAAACGCTGCATCTCGGCAGGGCAAAAGGTGTTACACAGTGTTTGGGTGTATTTGAAAGCCCAAACTGCCAAAAGACCACGTGAGGCACAAACCATTGGGGAAATGCCCGTTATGGGGCAGCCCTGATTTTCATCAACATTTCCTGCATCAAATCAGGGTGTTTCAGGGAGGTCTCCCTTCGGCACAGCCTCCGTCCCTTCGCGGCTTCCATAAACCCTCGTTAGACAGACCAAGTCCTATGCCGTACGGAAATGTCCAGGGAAGCCCCATGTTTTACTCTCCTCGCTTCCGCCAGCTATCTCCAGCCCTACTTTATGTTCCGAGCGGAGCTAATCCCTCATTTCCAGCCTACAGATTCATTTGCTGTCATGAACTTCCTCCCTGGCGCTGCTCAGCACAAAGGTTGACAGCCCCGGCTCGCCCTGAAAGGTGACATGGGATGTAAAATAACACAGCGAAGGAGGGTGACAACGAGGTCTAATCCTTTAAAATCCCATCGGGATCCAAGCTCAGATCTCTGCTGCTTTTTTATTATTTAGTATTAAAGCTTCAGGCACAAATACAGGAGAAAGAAGCCAAGCGGGTCCGTGGCAAGACACTCCGAGAATCCCATCGCCCTTCCCCAGTTGTTGCAGCAGAAATCGCGGCAAACCTCGCACAGAGATGCCACCGAAGGAAACGGTGCCACTCAAAACCCTCTTTTTCCCGATTAAGACACCCAAATGGACTCAGAAAGGTTATTTCATTGAGGAAATCGCTGGAGGATTTAAGGATTTAATAAGTCTATGGGATCTGTGGATGTGTGGGCTTGGGATGGGACGGAGCAGGACAGAGAGATGCCTCCAGAAAGCAAATTATCCCATCCCAGGATGGCTACCAGCACTCAGACGCTTCGCCTTCCCTCTTTGTCCTTCTCCGCCACTGCCAGGCGCTTGGAAAACATCAAATCATCGAAACTGGGCTGGGAAAGGGGATGGCGAGCTCACTTTTGAGTTTCGGAGCAGAGGGTGTTGTTCCATCTCAAGAAAACTTCTCCAAATTATTATTTTGCTGCAGGGTTTTTTTTGTCCCAGCAGGAGAGAGAGGGATTTTTGACTGTCCTGCCTCAGTTTACCTGTCTCAGTGCAACTCCTCCAGTTAGAAAGAAAAATCTTTCCCTGGGGAAGCTTTGGTGTAATTGAGGATGAGGAAAAGCACAAAGCAGAGGTTCAGGTCCGGCTTTGAGTCCTCCCGGTGCCAGGGGAGGCCAAAAGCATCGCACGAGCAGGCAAACTTCCCATCTCAGCCCCCTCATTCCGTCACTCGCAAGCTGGACTGGCCACCAGCAGCAGGAGGGAGGATTGATGTAATTAATCTCGCGCAAAGTGTAATTAATAACACTGATCCCAGTGTTATAAGGGGATGAGGGGCCAAACTGGGGGAGCTGCTCTAGTGGTGGAGCAGGAGACCCCCCTCCTCGCCCCTCTCCATCTCCATCCTACCCAGACGAAGCCACCGGTCCTGTGGCTCCCTCCTTTGCTATCGTGGGGGTCAGCACCATCCCCTGCAGGGACCCCTCCGGCTCCTGAGCCAGGATTTGGGCTGTGACGGGGACTGGACCCGGGAGAGGACACATCTCCAGAGCCCCAAAGTGGGGCTGTGAGGGGGGGACACACGCAGGTCACAGCTGAGCATCACCAGGACATGACCGTCTTCCCTTGCTGGCAGAGACGCAAATTCCTCTCAGTCTTTCCCGTGAGCTGTAATTTCAGGGCAGATTAATTAATTCCCCACCTCTCGTTTGCCCCCGAGAGCACCTCCTGCAGCTGGGTCCCATGGGTGCAGCGGGGGGGCGGACAGGCCCTCCCCCGGGCCAAGGAGATGCAGAAAGAGGGGGGGACCACCCAGCCACCTCCTGCCTGCACCCCAACACCGGGCGCATCCGTGCAAGCGCCCGGTGGGACAATAGCTGAGGTGACCGGGTGGCATGGGGCTCTGTGGGGACAGTGGCCTTTGTCCCCCTGCTCTGAAGGGCCACAGCATCACCAGGGGGTCACATCGAGATGCGGAGGAGGGGGGGTCTGGTGGGGAGACCCCCAACAGGCATTGCCCAGGTGCCTTCCTCCCCTCCTCACATCCCTCCCGCACCCAACTTGGGTACCCCTCACCTCCCCCTTTGAGCCCCCACCCCTCTGCCTTGCAGATGCCTTGCTGATGCCTTACACCCCCTTTCAGCGGCCTGCTGTCCCCCCTCCTTGCACACCCCCAGCACCCTATTTTAGACACCTACCACCCTCCTTACCCCCTCCAACCTTGCAGATGCCCTTCACTCCCCTTTCCATGGCCCTCACAGCCCCTTGCAGATGCTTTGCCTCCCCCATTCACCCCCACCCCCTGCTCCCAACGTGTTTCCCCCCAGCCATGAGAAATGCCGCAGTGAGCAGCCATGGAGCATTCTCCAGCCACACCGTCGGCATGGCCCGCCCGGGGGTACCAGGCATCGCCCTCCCTGCCCTGGTGCCGCTGCCCCCCACCTGACAGCTGAGGATCCCATCGGCCCGTTGCTGCTGGTGGGCATGGCGGGGCTGGGGGGGAGATAATTGCTTGATAACGATACTCTTAAGACATCCAAACAAAACACAAACAAAAATCACTACGATCACAAAAATGAGTAGGTTTCACAATAGGCTTTGCAGCTGTCAGCTCAGGGCAAACTCAAAGCCATGCAAGATTTTGTTCAACCATCCGACTTCTATTGCCTCTCGTAGATTTCTGCCATCCAAGTAGAAAACAAATTAATTTTTCTTATTTTCTCTTTTGACTGATTCCCTGTCCAATCAATACACCAAGGAGGAGATCGCGTGTAATGCCATTCTCCGTGTTCTGCCGTCTTCCAAACTGAAGGGAACTGCATTCGAGAAAGTGCTCGAAAGCCCAGCAGTTATCGCCTCTGTTTTGGACCCGCGCTTCAAGGAGATGCAGTTTCTCAGCCCCAGCCTGAGAAGCGAGTTGCACCAGCCAGTGAGAAACACGCTGTTGTGGGTTTGCAACCACCAGTCCCCATCTGCCACCCAGTCTGGGGTGCCAAACTCAGATTCCAAAGCCACGGGCGCAGATGCCGGCAGCCAGCTGCCTGCTCGCAAGGACCCATGCGCCAGCGCCCCGTCTCAGAGTAGCTACGACATCCTTCTGGGGTAGGACCCGATGGAGAGCATGCCCGAGATCCACCAGCAACTGGAAAACTACATCCTGGAGCCCCTCTGCAAGCACAGCACCAGCTGGTGGAAGAAGAACGAGCATCGCTTCCCGGCCGTGGGGCGGCTGAGCCGGCAGTACCTCGCCATCCCCGCCACCGCCCTCCTGCCAGACCAGGCCTTCGCTGCTGGGGAAAGCGCCCTGGAGCATCGGTGCACTGTCCTGGTGCCGGAGAATCTGGTCCAAATTCTGTTCTTGCATCCACATTCTGATTTTTTAGAATCAATGTGAAACAGCAACAAGACTTGGAACAGGAACTGGCACGTGGAGCCCTTCCCTGGGTCAGTGGGGGGTTAAATCGACCCGCAGGGTTTTGGACACCACAGTTAGATAGGGTGCCGGGTATTTTTCCCAAACTCCCGCCTTTTTGGCATCGCTTGGGCAGCACCGGCAGTGAGGAGCAGGCTTAGGGAAGAGGTGTGAACACGCCAATGCCTCTTCTGACTTTTAGGGTAGTTTTTTTATAAATACAAGTGATGGGAAACAAAAGGAGAATGTTCGTACCCGCTCTGCAAAGCGGGCGCTTCGGGGAAAGAAGTTTACTATGGCCCAGACCTGAAGATCAATACTTTAAAGACAAAACAGAACCAAAATACAGATTTGCTTCAACCGGGCGGGAATATTCAGCCACACAAAAAAAAAACCAAACCAAACCAAAAAAAAAAAACCAAAAAAAAAAAAACCAAAGCCATGAAAATCAGGTGGCCTGGCAACAAAAAGTAAACCTTTTCTCCCTCCCGGTACACCGCCAGCAGAGACCAGCCCCCTTCTTTAGATGTCATTCCCTGAACTAACCCAACCACCATTGTCACTGCCAAACGCTGCGTTATTTGTGCAAACAAACACCGATGGGCGCTACAGCGCAGCACGAAAGGCCAACGCCGACTCTGGCAAATAACCAAGAGGCCTCGCAGACATCCAATGCCTTCACCCGCCCCAATCCTGCTGCCGGCTTTGTCATGGCAGTGCCGCTGCGCTCTCCAGTGGGAAAACCAACCCGGGAACAGCACTGTGTGGCGCAGGCCCAGGTTCTCCTTTGCTTCGCACCACCAACCGCACAGAACGGGTTTTGACGGCTTCGATTATTTCTGGCTCAAACCCAGCAAGAGCAGCCCCAGGACTTGAACGTTCAACAGCTCAATTTAATAAATTGAGGAGAACACATAAAAAAAAACCTTACTCCTCTCAGAAGAACAACAAACCTTACTCCTATCAGAACAACACTAAAGCCTAAAACTAAGAGCTAAAAGATGCCTAACTAAGACCGAAAATCTACACGTCACTATCACCTAAGGGGGAAACACTATTAAATACAATACCTTATTCTCTGCTGTTCTTATCTTCTGGGTCTTTCTGGAGCGGGGGTGACCTCGTGGTGGTGGACCCTCCGCAGAGCTCAGGCGCTGCTGGAGGCGAGAGATGGTGGTTGGGGTTTTCTTAGTGGAGGAAAGGGACCTGGTTGCTGGGCTGCACCGGCAGTTGCCCAGTTGCCAACGGGAGGAGGTCACCCTCTGGGCTTCTGCCGGCTTCGCCGCCCTTTGAAGACGTCTCCAGGGCCTTCCGATCCTCCCGTGGGCGATGGTATTTCACATGCGCGTTCCTCCCGTTGACTGTCCCAAACACCCTGGAAGGGAAAAAACAAATGGGGATTTTTAACTCCTTTTCTAAGAAAAAAAAATTTGTTAGATGACGTTTCATTACTTCTAATTTTGTGAGTTTCTTGTGCGTTTTGCTGCGTGGTGCCACACAGTCTCTGCCGGTACCCCCGGCTGGGTGGGACCTCGTTGGTTAAACACGGCAGATCATTGGGGATTAAAATAGGAGAATTAACATCACGATGGATCAAAATCGGGTCGGACTGAAACTCGAGTGGCTCTGCGTGGCACGAGCAATGTCGCTTGGCACGAGCGACTGCAGCGCGGGAGACCTCGGGCCGCAAACCGCAAGAAGGAACTTCAGTGGAACCTTTTTCTCAGCCAAACAAAGGAGAAACGCTGGGATTCTCGCCCAAGGAGATGAACCGCCCCAGGCCTGTAATGGGAGGAAAGGGCCTTCAAAGAGAGAGAGAGAAACCGTTGTGGCTGCAGTCAGCGGGAGACGGAGGAGCCCCGAGTGCAGGGGAGACGGGAGGAGGATGGAACTGAGCAGGAACAATCCCGACAGGTTCGTTGCTCCAACAGGCGCAGAGGAAAAGCGGCTATTAAACAAATGGTGGTGACAACACGTGGCCATGTGCGGCATGGGACAGGTGCCCCAACACCTCAGGGAAGAGACCGTGAGGCGTTCAAAGGCACAGGAAAACACAGCGGTTTCAGCTAAAAGTCCAACAAAAGCAGCAGGTGGCGGCGGGACAGTGGGAATCCTCCAGCTGCCCTTAGTTCTGCTCCCCCCCAGCCATCTCGGAGAGTTTCCATCTGTTTGAGCCCAAAGCAGTGAGTTTCAAGAAGAAAAAGCGAGCAGCTCACCTTCCACACTGCCCGCAGGGAAACCCAGCTGCATCGCCTGCGCCCCCAGCCCCACGCGGAGCGTCCCCGGGATGGCGGGAGGGACTGCCTGTGCCACGGGGCGTCTTTTCGCTGCTCTTCTGCTTCTTGGTGGGCCCAAGCCGGCGCCTCTTCTTTGGGCTGCAACCAGCCTGTAAACCAGACAGCTTGTGCTCATTTCTCCTTCTCCTCAGCAAGGGGGACAGCTAAAGCGAAAAACTGGCTGGAAACATCCCCAAACGGCCCAGGCAGTGAGGGGTTTATTTGTGTGCTGGGTGGAACGCCTTCTATCAGCCCCAGCCTGCCCCGCTGAGCTCCTCCAAACGCTAAAACAGCCAAAACAATGCTGAAATTCGACGGGGAGGATGGGGTGCAAAGACAGATGGTGAAAGAAAAACCATATTATTTCTACTGTCCTCAGCAGAACAGTAGAATTACAGAGAACTGAAGTGACATGCTTACCCAGTGGCTGCCATCAAAAAAAACCCCTAAATAATATGTATTTCTGTGAGCCACATTTCTGCTTCCTGGCAAGGAACATTTTGGCAAGACCCACACAGAGGCGGATCACCGGCAGTTCCTGTGACGGAGCACTGGGACGTCATGAAACATCCCCGAAAATCATCAGAAGCAAGTTTAATGCAAAGGGGATCGTTTCCCAGAGCCCGAGACAATGTGTCCATGGGGCATCTCGCACCCACCCCCGGCAGTTCTCTTACCTTCTCTTCAGCCGCCTCCACCTCATCCGTGCCTCGCTGGAGCCTTTTGGCTGTCTGTCCTGGTCGGGTGGCGCCAAACCTGACGTGTTTTTTCCAGGTGTAGTAATATTCCACACACTGGGCCACGGTCTTCGTCTGAATCTGTCAGGAAAAAACCAGAAGCGATCGATGAGGGAAATACTGCAGGAAAACACTGAAGGCACAGACCCACAACAAATCTATCCAGTGCTCTTTGTCTGTCCCCCCCTCTGTCTGCAGTCCCCACAGCACAATGCACAGGTGAGATCAGGCCGAAAACGAGCCCCCTTCTTCTGAAAGGGCCGTAAAGAAGCCTTGGGAGGGCAGAACTGTACGTTTCGTGCCGATGGTCAGCGGAATGTGTCATTATTCTTTTAATATTTCCCATATTTTGTACCGGAGAGATTCAATTTCTTTGGTAATTACACATTAGGAAAATTATGTTTCGTACCGGTGTCTTTTTAGCATGAAGCTGCATCCCAAGGACAGGATTCCGACACGCCGTTCAAAAGATGACTTTTCTGGGTTAAAACTCCCCTCCACACTAACAACCCGCAACCCGCCTTGGTCTAACGGCTTTACCTTCTTCTGGATCAGGTGGAAATTCTTCTTATGCACATAAAAAGCCTCTTTAAACAACTGCTCCTCCAGGGGCGTCCAAGTGTCTGAGCCTGGGAAGAAACAGCCACGTGCAAATGATTAGACCACTCGCAGCCTACCTGAAATCCGCACAAGTTATTCATCACACATCCACATCTCTCCTCCTGTGGAAAGTGATTAGCCAATGCTGCAGGGAGTTCGTTAGCACGAGCAGTTATGGCTGCCAGCAGAGCTGCCATGAAGCCGGCATGCAAAAGGAGGAGCGTACAGCAGCGTGGGGCATCACTGTACAGGACAGCAGTGGGCTGGAACACAGGGACAAGGCACTCCCCATGCCAAAAGACCCCCGGAACAGATTAAAACAACTATTTTCCCTGCCCCGAAGAACATGAACCGTTGCTCGCACGTTTTTAAAAATCACTTCTTTCAATCAGAACAAAGGGAACGGCAGTACCCGCTCGCATTCCTGGAGAAGCAACAAGCTCTGCTTCCAGTTTACCTGCGTAATGATAATCAGCCAGGGGATGGGATTCAGGTCGCTGAGGTGCCCCAGACTGCAGCATCTCCAGACCCTCCTGCAGGAGTTCAGAGAACAAGACTTAGATTCCCCCTCAGGAGGGACCTCAACTCTTCAGCCCACTGTAGGAAGACGGTGCTCAGTCGATGCTCAGCAACAGCGCGTCGGGGTCACCTCCGCCCACGGCAGTCGATGGGAATATTTCCTCAATCCACACTGAAGTGTTTTAAGAAACCAGAACCCGCGCAGATCTCCGGGGACCAAGCTGTGGCACCCCAACGGCCACTGCTCGCTGCTGGAGTCCTTCTGGGCTCGTCCCTGCTGCAGGCAGAGCTGCCTGCAGGAGTAGGAGGACTTCTATTCTCCAAATTGTCAGAATTGACAAGAGACAGAACAAGCTCTTATTGATACACAGGGTCTGTCATCCCACAAGACCTTAATGCAGACGGCGGCCAACAGGCAGCACGCAAGAACTCTGCCCCTTTAGCAAAGGGATTCGAGCCTGCGGAACAGAAAACTCAGGAGCGACTCCCAGCTCACCCCAGTAATTAAGTCTGTCCTACTCCAGCAGGAATTCGAAAATAGCTGCTTCTTACCAGGGCTTCATGCAGGCGGTGCAAGGCGTGCTCCAGGTTGCCTCTTCCCCCTGGCACCACATTGGAGCAGGCGAAGTTGAGCAGATTTGTCACTAGAAATGCAACAAAAACCAACAGAAAGTCAGTTCCCATCAAGAAAGAGGAAAAGGTACGATACAAGGCCGAGGGCAAACAGAGCACACAGACTGGAGACCCAGAAAAGCCACTGCAAAAAAGGCAGGTTATCCACTATCGCTCTCTCTGCCTTCAGAGCAGCTTTGGGACCAGAAGCTCCAGAGACAGATCTCCCCTCTACCGAGGTCGCTGCAGTTGAGGTGGGACAGCTACAAACACCCCTGACCGTCTCTCCCAGAGGACGCGACTGAGAGTGCCACCAGTTATCTGTTCACTGTCCCATCAGATCTGAGCACCCTCGGGTGCTACCAGCCACGAAGGCAGTCAAGGAAAGGAGGGAGAGGGTCCCAACGGACAAACAGCTGCTGTGAAAATGCAAAGTTTTCGACCCTTAGTATCTCGGGGGGGACCTGACAAGAAAAACATTAAGAGAAACCTCTGTCCTGTGTTTCCGGGTTCATTGCGATGTCTCCCCAGGGCTTCCACACCAGCGACGCTCCCTCCTCCTCCTCCTCCAACCGGGATCTGTCCTGCAGGTCTGGGATCTCTGCCTGAAAGTCGCTGCCGACGTTGACGTGTCTGAAATCGTTAAGGCAGAGGAGGTGAGGAAGGAGAGCTGGGAACAGCACGATAGCACGCACCCGCTTTGAAGGAGGGGACGTGTCAGGTACGGCAGTTATTTCCCAGCACAGCATCACCAACTGCCCTCTAACAACTCCCACAGCCCCTTCTCGCCACCAACAGCATTACCGTTCCACCACGTGAGCCCTTTTGCGCCCCATCGGGCAAGAAAATTGCCGCTTCCTTCCTCAAACGCTGAGCAAACTGGCGAGGTTCACTCTGAGACCGACAGCCAGCAGCAGAAGAGCTGCGACGGCGGGCCAAGACCACCGTCGGAATGTTGTGCAGAAGGCGGGAGGCCGGCAACCGGCATCATGAGGTCAGCCTGAGTGGCAAGCCCAGCCTGGGCTAGCTCTGGCCATTTCTGGCCAGCACAGGGGTATACTCCAGCCAAAAATAACCCTCCATTACCCTCTGCAGTGCTGTAGGGCAGTGGGAAAAGTGGCCGAGCCACGGGGAGAAGGTCAACGGCAACAGTGAGGGCTGGCAGAGCCCCGGCGCCAAACCAACCATGCACCCGCTCCTCAGCCCTCTTTTCCCAGAGTTTGCGGTTATTCTGACCCCTGGGCCGGAGCTCATGGCCCAATGCAGATTTTAGAGTTGACCTTCATTGGCCTAAACACAAAGTCCCCGGCCATTCTGCCCAAAAGATATATGAAAAAATCCGCTCACGGTAAAAATCATCAAGACCATCCTTTAGCCTTCCTCGCCGCCCTCATCATTGCACACCACTCCCCATTCTCCCAGAATTTCCCTCTTTTCGGGGAAATCTCTCACTGCACACAGAAGGTGTGGAGATGGACCCTCCGGATCTCCTGGCACAGCTGCCCCTCACCTGGGTCACAGTAGTCACCTCAGGGATTGCGCCGTTTCGGGCTTTTTCCAAGCCAAAGCCAGGAGTGGAGCAAAAGCCCGGTGGACTGTTTCCATCCCCGCTGCCACAAAAGCAATCCCAAAGGAGAAAGGCACATCCTTTTTCACTTTTCCAGACTTTCATTAAAAGGTAGGAACCTCTGAACAACATAGTTTAATTACTGTCAACGTTGGATCCGCGCTTGCATTCCCTCCGTAGAGCTCACTGCCTGTCTAGCTGGGAAATCTCTGCTGCTCAATTAGCCGCAAAAGATGGGAACTGGAGAAAAATCTCCAGCGGGACATCAATCCCAGGCGTTATCACGATACAGCCTGAAATAAGAGAGGTGGTTAAGATCCATTCTCCTTCCAGCAGCTACGTGAATTGCACCCATTGACAAATACGTACAAATATTTGTTTCAAAGTTACAGACGTCGCTTTTTAATTGTGACACCAAAAAGGAATGACCTGCATTAAAAGTTCCAGGAGTGTTTTCTTCCCATACCGTGCTGGAATTTCTGAAAAATCCCGTTTCCTGCACAGAAAATCGCATCATTTGTGGATAACAAATGGCAAACTCAGAGTTTGGGGAAGGTGAGCTCCAAAGTGCTGCGGATCCATCTCTCCATCCGCAGGAGGAAGACAGCAAAGGCAGTCAAAGCTTCCCAGCACAGCATCCTTACTGCCTCCCTGTTCCTATAGCCCGGGAGATCCTCGGAGCCTTCCCACAGGGAAAGGGAGGAGGGGGCTGACCACCAGGGCCGGCTGGACCGGGTAACGATTGTCACCACATTCATTTCTTGCCAAAGAACAATAAAATTCATCCATCTAACAATATAGCAGGTCCCTTCCCTGCCATGGTTCCAGCGCTGGAGGAAAGGTGCCTCTCCCGAGGCCGCATTGGGATGGCAGTGCTGCACAGAAGGACAGAGATTTTTAAATCTCTTTTTCCTTCCAGGGAAAAACTTGCTTTCTCACTCAGTAAAGGACAAGGTCCCCAGGCCGGGCAGGAAGGTGGCACAGCCACAATTTACTTCCAGAGAAAGGACCACAGGGGTGTGCGGTCCCTGCGCCCAAGGAAAGCGGCCATTGCCAAAGCAGAGGGAAGGACGTGTCTCATCCGCAGCAGAGAGATCCGAGTCACAGACTCAGTCTAAAAAAAAAAAAGCATTAACTACAAAATTAGCTAATGGCTTCCCAAACCTAAACTCAGGGCCTGCCTCTGTGGTTATAATGCAGTAACGGTCTTAACAGGCAGGCAGCTCACCAGGAATGAGATGGAGAGTGACCCCCGTATTTCCCTGGAAACCCTTCGGCCAGGCAAGACCCTGAACGCCCTCCCAGATTGTCGGTTCTTTACCTCCACGAGGAACTTGTGGCCTTTTATTGTCATAGTGTGTGACCAGAACAAGCCCCACCGTTCCTTATTCCAGCTTCAACAGCCTTCAGCGTTTCACTCTGGTCACCTCCCTGTCCCACTTCTGTCCCTGCACAATTTTTAAGATGGCAACTGAGAAATTAGGTCTTGTGGTTCCCATTGAAACACCCATTAATTCATACAACCAAAAGCTAGGCAAATGAAAAGGCCATGTTAGCGGCCTTAGCGAGGCTGTAGATTTTTCCACCCTGCAGGGAAAGAAACAATCCTCAAAAACAGATGTTATTCTGCCTGCAAGGAAAGCTTTAAAATAGGCATTCTGCCTTTAAAAACAGAAAAACAAACGGAACATCTGAGCTGGTTTCTCCATGAAAATAACACTTTGCACTTGCACAGCAAAGCAACGCTCATTAACCAACCTCATAAAGCTTCGAAACCATTAAGAAACACTCCCAGTAACACACATGCGTGCACCGTGTAAGCACATGTGCACAGAGGAATCCCCGTTTACGCACCCCGGCTATATCAAACCACACTATTTCCCTCACAAGCTGTGATGCAAATGGGCCACGCTCCCATTCCTTGGCTCCAGAGCTCCAGCGATGCCGGGATCATGCCGACCCTCAGCCGCTGCGGGCATCAGCTCTGCTAACACCCCACTGCCGGGTCAGTGACAGGAATCTGGGAGCAGGAAGGGGATTGTACCACACAGGCTCCCCAAAATCCCCCGCAGTTAAGAGGAATGCAAATCTCAGGCTCCCCTAAGCCAACACATTTCTCACCGTGACCGCTGCACTAACACCCAGAGCAGTTTTTAAGCAGCACGCACCAGGTTTAACCTCTGCACTTGAGAAATACCCTGCCCTGAGGGCTGCCGGTCCCCTCGGCCCAATGCAGGAGGCAGCAGCAAACCCCTCCAGACAGGGCAAGAGGTGCTTGTAAGAGTGACATCCAGCTAATAACCAAAAAGCACTTAAACCAACCCCAAACTTTGGAGACATTTAGTCTCGGGCCAGCAGCAGCATGTTGCTCAGTAAGGCACGCTTCCACAACTCCCCTCAATTAACCGTCACCTCCAGAGCCCGATCTCTGAAGGTGAGAAGTTCCTTTAGGTTGACTCTTGACGTCCCTTTCCCTCCCACAGGCAACGAGACCCCAAGTATTGCCACTTGAGAGTGTGGTTCCCCTTCCATGGGCACCCAGCTCGCTCTGCACTTTTGGATTATCACCGACCTTCAACGTAACAAATTTTACCATTTTTCCACCCCTCTTTTTGGGAAAAGACAGAGGGAACAAGACAACTCCAAACCGCTCTCTTTTATTTGATCTGCAGCGATTTGACCTGGTATTTGATCTGCAGCAATCTGACAACCTCAGCACTTCCCGCTGGATTAGGCTTTGGGAAACAATTCAAGGGTCCCCAGCTACAAGTAAGGACCATGCGTAAGGAACGAGCCGTTACTAATTGGTGAATCAGTAAAAACACCAGCCCCAATCATTAGGAGAAAGTCTCATTTTTCAGTCATGGATTTTCATGGGTTTTGTTTTCAGGCCACCCAAACAGGGTGCGCTTTTATAGCCATCAGCAATTAAGTTCTCTGTCCCCTCCAGAAAAGCCTTTTCCTAAAGGCGCTCTCCTTCCAAGGGCAGACCCACAAAAAGAAGCCCTCTCTGCTTAATCCATTTCACAGAGACTTTCAAATGCAAAATAGAATTGAACAGGACGTCTTTTCCCCGCTTCAGGGAAAGCCACTAATATAGACCTTGGCAACATATTTAGCAAATCTATCATTGTAATGCCTTTGCATTGCCCATTTCCACCTGGAGAGCAGGCTGAAAGGACTCTCATAAAAGAAAAAAACAAACCATCCACAAAACATATTCCTGTGTTGGGGGTAATTTTATGAAAATAGGACAGAAGTGAAATTCCTGTGAAACAGAGGGGTTATGATTGTTACCATCTTCTTCAGCCCTAACGATTTGAACGTCTTTTTACAGGTACAAGGCAACAAGAAACATTCTCAAGGTGCAAAAAAAACCCCACCTAGTCACCTCTTTACCCCAAAGATCTTTTCACCACACGGATTCCACCACCAATACACAGCTGCTAAATATCCCCGGCTGCTGCCGATCCGTAAGAAACCCTTCAAAATACAAGAGAACGCCGAGCCCGGCACGCTGACGGTGCTGCCAGGGCTGTGAGTCAGAGCTGGACGGAGTCGCAGCCCCTGAGGTTGAAATCAGCCCCACGTTTAAGCACAACCCGGGGTTTTAAGCCTCGTTACAAACCAGCCCCCTACTTTTGAAAAAAAAAAAAAACAAAACAAAACCAAAAAAACAGGGAGATTCACCTTGAAATAAACCACTTCCTCGATGCCGAAGGGGCGCTGGTCCATGGCCGCCGTTGCCCTTAGGGCCAGTTCCATGGGGCTTCGCTTGACCTGGAGCAGAACTCGAGGGCGTGAGGACAACAAGCCCCCTACACAAAATCTAAAAAAAAGGAAAAGTTCAATAAGATTTGCTGTTACTCACCCACCAAAGCCTAACCACTACAACTGGCCCTTTCACAACCAGGCCTGATCGCAGAAGAAAACTGAAATATCCCAATTCCCGGTTCAAACACAAGGCGTGGAGCTGCCCAGACCCCACGTGTGGGCTGGGCAGACGGGGGGCTCTTCTTCTCAAATCCCGCAGGAAGAGAAAGGGCAGGAGTGTTTTTCCAGCCCTGGAAGAGGCTGTGGGGAGAAGGTGGGAGGGAGGAAAAGGCTGCCCAGGAGTGGAGTCGGGGGAAGGAGAGGGCTCCATCCATAGGGGAAACGCCATTCCTGGCCACACAGGAGGCTGCAGGACCACCCTGGGGATGGATTTGGGGGCTCTCCCTGAGGGAAACCCCATTCCCGGCCACGCAAGAGGCTGTGGGGACACCCCGGGAATAGGTTTGGAGACTCTCCCTGAAGGAAACCCCATTCCCGGACACACAGGAGGCTGTGGGGCCGCCCGGGGGACAGATTTGGGGGCTCTCCCTGAGGGAAACACTGCTCCCAGCCATGCAGGAGGCTGTAGGGCAACGACAGAGATGGATTTGGGGCCTCTCCCTGAGGGGAAACCCCATTCCCAGCCACGCAGGAGGCTGTGGGGACACCCCGGGAACGGGTTTGGAGACTCTCCCCGAGGGAACCGCTGCTTCCAGCCTCACAGGAGGCTGTGGGGCCGCCCGGGGGACAGATTTGGGGGCTCTCCCTGAGAAGAGCCTGTGGGGAGGAGGGAGGCGGGGGCCGCCCCAGGGCCGGGGCCACTCCTGGAAGGGGAGGGGGGGATCTCCAGCCGCCCACGCGGGGCTGCCCGAAGCCTGAGGAGATGAAAAGAAGAGGAAAAAAGAGGAAAATTCCCTCCCCGCCATCGCCTCTCACAGCCCCGGCCCTCCCCGCCGCGCCTCATGGCGGCTGTGTGCGGTGTCACCTGAGCGGGGGGCGGGGGCTGAGGCAGGAAAAGGCGAGAGGGGGAGGGAAGGGCCATTTTGAATGGGAGGAGAGGGGAAGGGGGGGCGAAAGATGGGGGGAGGGGAGGGGAGGAGAGAGGAAGAGAGGATGGTGGGGGGTGTGGGAGCGAGTGTGTGAGGGGAAGAGGTGTTGCGTGAGGGGGGAGTGAGGGGGGAATGGGTTTTCGGGAGAGGGAGGTTTGCAGGGCTGTGAGGTGCCTGTGAGAGAGGAGGCCCCGGAGGGAGGTGAGTGGAAAGGGCTGTGTGTGGAAAGAAAAGCTTTAAGGACAGGCTGGGCTGGGGAAAGGTGGTGGGCCCTGAGGGAGGGCTTGGGGAGCGGGGCTAGAAGCGTGGGTTTGGGGGCAAAACTCTGGGAAAGAACTGCAGGAAAGGGCCAATCTGAGTATACAGTTTTCGCGAAGCTTCAAGGAAAAGGTGACCAAACGCGGCTCTTGTCCTTTTGAGAGCTGGTTTTGTCTAAATTATTCATGTGAGTGGATTTTTTCCACATGGGATGGGAACTTTCGCTTCCCGGGATAGCTGATGCCCCTGGATAACCACTGCCCGCGAAGCACTGCGAAACCCCGTGTTCAAAAATGAGAACAAAGGCCGGGTTTTGCCTCTCGGAAGGATCTCTAAGCACCGCCTCCACGTTATTTTCAGTACCTTTCTGGTTGTTTTCTTCCCCCCCATCCCCGTGATGTCCGTCGGAGGGGCTGGCGGAGCTCTGCAGGCGGATGTCCGGCTCTTTTTGGGGAAGGCTGGGCTGGTTTCGTACTCGCATTACCCGACGCGGAGAGAAGCTGTGGTGCGGGGCTCGTTCTCCTCGGCGCGGCCCCGCCCCCTCGCTCGCGTTTGCCGCGGCGACGCAGGGGGGCGTGGCCCGGGTTTTCGCCTCGGCACATGCGCGGGTGGGCGGACGTGAGGGGGAGCACTTCCGGTGTACGGCGTCGGGCGGGAGCTGCGACGGTCGGTACCGGGGGAGACGGGGGGACGGGAGCCGAGGAGGGCGGGCGGGCGGCGGCGCGGAGGTGTGCAGGGCCAGTTCGGGGGGTTTGTGGGGTGGCGGGACCGGGCTGGGGGGCACGGGGGGCGGTCTGGGCCTGTTTGGGGGGGGCAGAGCTGAGTGGGGGGTCCCCGGGGGAAACAGGGCCGATTCAGGCCCCTCCCGTCCCCCGCTGCCGCCCCCTCACCCCCCGCTCGCTTCCCGCAGGTGGCGGCAGCCCCGGCCGCAGCGCAGGGTGCCCGGGGCCGGCCTGGCCGGGCGCTTGGCTCCGCTCTGGGCTCCGCTCTCAGCACCCCCCCGCCCCCGGCAGGTCAGCCCGGCCGTGCCCCCTTCGCCCGCCTCCAGCCCACGGCCGAGTCCTCCCAGGTACCCCCGAGATGGGTCGGGGGGTGTCAGCGCTGGGCCCCCTGAAGCGGGGGTGTGTGGTGGGCACGGGCATTGCTGGGAGCCCGTGGGCAGCCCTGGGACCCCCTTAAAGCCCACGGAGAGCCCCGGGGCCCCCTTGTCTCCCCCAGAGCCGACGGGGAGCCGTAGCTGTGGAGTCAGCTTAAGGAGTCTGCCCTAAGGACTGCCGCTTTTTGGAGCGTTGGGGGAGGGGGAAGGTTGTCGGTGTGGGGAGTGGAGGTGTGTGGGAGGAGTCCCGTGTCTTGAGGGAGGTTTGGGGATGTTGGGCAGATTTGGGGGAGTGGGGGAGGGGTCCCCTCACTTGGAATTCCCTGGTTCTAAACTGTGGGAGGCAGCGGGCGTAGGGGGAAGGCAGTAGAGAGGGTTGCTGTGTTTCAGTCCTTGGTTGAGAGTCAGCGACTCTGCTCCCTTGCTGCTCAGCAGACTATTGGCTCCGTGGGGCTGTTTCTCCAGGCAGGCTACGACTACAGAAACGGACCGACTTCCTCAAAAGGGTTGTTAGCGGTGACGTCTCCTGTGAATGTACTGCCTGACGTTGGATAGACCTGGCACCACGCAGCAGCTCAGAGCCCCACAGCGTATGCTGCCGCTCTCAGTTGGCTCCATCAAATCCTCTGACCTGAGAATACCAAAGGTACGGAGTTGAAACGGGCCCTTCCTCACCCGCTGAGTCAGATGAACCTTTTTGCACCCAAGTTGGCTGGGGACTGCTCCTGCCTCGCCGCCTTCAGGCGGAGCATGGCTGTGAGCAGGGGAGCTCAACACACAGTGCTTGCTGATTGCACCTGCTCCCTCGGGGGAGCACCCGCAGCGGTGGGATGGGAGGAGGGAGGACAGCACGAGGGCTAGAGACAAACATTTTATTTCTTTAACGTTTCACATAGGGGGTACCCCAGAGGGGTTCCCGGCCCCACACCCCACAGCCGCTCAGTATTCGGGGCACTGTTGGTCTTCTGGGCCTGGCGCTGTCACCACTTGCAGGGCTGGCAGAAGCAGACACGGCTAGTGGCATCTCCACCAGCCCTTCGGGTAGCCCCACAGCCAGGCGCAGCCCTGCCGTGGGCATCTTCCTGCCCTGCACAGCCCTGGGTCTGCCTGGCCACACTCCCTGCCCGTGGTCTTGCAGGACTCCTCTGTCTTTGCCTTCAAGGCCTGGAAAGCGCAGGTGGTCTCCCGCACCCGCTCCACCTTGTCCATGTCCATGGCTGGGGGCCTTCCGTGGGACAGTTGCTCGTCCGTGGGCCTCTGTGTCCTGTCCATCCCCTGCTGGGGAACCCACTCTTTCTCGGTCCCTGCTGGCAGCTCCTGTGGAGGCTCCTGGCTGAGGACCAGCCCCAGTTTCCCCACTGCCCCACCAGCAGCCATGGGAGAGCGGGGTTGTCCTGAGTGTGTGAGCACCACTGGCTCTGTTGCTGCACTGGGCCAGGGCTCCAGGAAGTGGTAGAGGGAGCTCTGGGAAGAGGAGCTGCTCCTCAACAGGCTGCTGCAGTCCTCCGAGTTGGCCAGCGAGCACAGGCTGCAGGGGCTCTTGCGGTGGCCCTCGGGGGGCCCAGGAGCCCGGGGGGTGCCTGGACCAGAAGGAGCTGTCCCCACTGCTAGGACCTATAGGCGGGAGAGGAGGGCAGGGGGACCTGGAGGCTTGGGGGGGACAGGGGGTAGAGAGAGGCATCTCTGCTCGGATGGTATATGGTTGGCAAGGAGCCCAGTGGGTCCTGTGGGGCCCGGTGCTGCCTCCTCGCTGCCTCCTCAGTTGCCCTGCAGAGGAGGAGAGAGAAGAGAGCCCGCTGCACCCCGTCTCCTCCGCTGGAGCCCGCGGGCAGCACCCCCTCCTCAGCAGGCGGGCAGGGCTGCCCAGCGCAGGCAGGGCAGGGCACGGGCTGAGGGTCTGGGGCAGGATCTGGGGGTCTCCCACACACTCCCTGCTTCTCCTGCATCGACTTGAGCTCCCATCCTTCATCTGCTAGCCGAGAAGCTGCTGAGGGAGGGGACGGAGTGAGCGGGCGGCAGCCCCCGGCACAGCCCCGGCTCAGGGCTGCCGTGGGGTGTGGGCTGTTTGCATGGTGCTCGGTGCCAGGGCCACTCACCGCTCTGCTCCTCTGGGCGGGCTCTCGCGTCCGTCGTCCCTTGCTTTGGCTTCTTCCAGTCCTTCTGCAGGACCCCGGGAGCTGGGTGAGACGGGAGCAGCTCCCAGCCCCGCGCCGCAGCCCCCCACACCACCCCACGCTGCGGCACAGTGCGGTGCAGCAGTCGCCTACCTGGAGCCGCTTGGTCCGTAGCACAGAAGAGACCGCGCTGAGCCCCATCAAAAGCATCACGAGCGGAGCCAGGTGAGCTGTGGGGGGGACGTTGGAGTCCCTCCTGGCACCAGCTGCGGTGCAGCCGCGCAACCCTGGTGTGCCCCCATGGGAAATGTTAAAGAAATAAAATGTTGGTCTCTATCCCTGGTGCTGTGGTTCCTCCTCCCATCCCGCGGCTGGGGCTGTGCCCACCTCAGTGCCCGGGTTGGGACAGGCTGGCACTGCTGGCACCCACCAACCTGGGGGGGTGGGGGTGTCGGGAGGTGGGTGGGCTGGAGAAAGGGAGGAAGCACCTCTTGAAACCAGCTGGGCCCTCTCCAGCCACAAAAGCCTCCCCAGAGGCACCAGAGGGGACCCCCAGATCCTTGAAGGGCTGCCCCAGACTCCCTCTGGCCTGCAAGAGTCCCCCCCAGGACCCCTTACGGACACCCCAGTGGCATCCCAAATCTGGGTTCTTTACCTGCTGGGCAAGCCAGTAACACACTGTGTGGGAGCAGCCAGCCAAGCCGGTTTCAGAGCACCAGAGGTGAGAGGCAGGGAGCTGCCATCCCACTCAGCTCCATCCCCGCCGTGCCTTGGCTGTGCAGAGAGAACTTGGGGGGAGCTGCAAAACAGCTCAGCCCGGGCTTATCTCCAGATGGCACAGAACAACCAAAACCAAATGGCCCTTAACAAACAAAATGCCCCGAGTCCCATCCCACCACTCTTCCCGTGACGCTGAGCGCCGGACATCACAAATTGGCAACAGAGACTTCGCTATGGCACCACCAGAGGGAAATATCCCAGACAGTGTAATCCACTCGGGCATAATCCTGCACCCTCACGGAGTCAGGAAATATAAACCGCAGGGTCTGGGGAGACAAATGGGGAATCCTCCAAGGATACAGCTGGCCCCTAGGAGATCCGTCCCCCCCATCCAGGACGCTGTACAGGGTAACTTCCCCGGGATGGAGCGACCTCACCTGAGAGAGAGAGGGTAAGTGACTAAGAAACATCCGTACGGTATAGGGCATGCGATTGAGTTTGTGACTGGTGCACTCTTCTAAGGCATTAATATCTAGCGCCCTTGTGGTTTGTGTTGCTACTTGTCGGGGGCATTTGTAGCTCGCAATAGTGGATCCCGCTAATTTCTTTTAAATTGCAATAGTGTTATCACCATCGCACACACAGAACTTGCAATAGTGATGTATTGGGCCCGTGAGCGAAGTCCAAAGAAATTGTTAATTTGAACCTCTCAGTGAAGCCCTTTTTCCTGTTTCGTCCCACTCCCCGAGCCACTGGGTAAAGCGACACCTGGCAAAAAACCCACCACCACCACCCCAAAAAAAACCCCACACCACATCCCCCACTCCCCACCCACCCCTTCTCCCTCCATCACAGCCATGGGGCAAACTCCCACCCCCACCCCCCCAATCTCAGCTCGGCCGTGACTCCCCCCGAGACACTGGAACGAAAGCAACGGAGAGCGAGCTCAGGCTCGTGTGAGCTGGAGAGATTTCTCTTTGTTTTTTGATGTTGTTGTCATTGGGTGGGGTTTGGTTGTTTTTTTCACAGAACACTTTGCAGTGTGCTGTCACAGCCCCCCGGGCCGGCGCTGGCACCGCCACCTCACCCCCGGCTCTCGTCCCTCCTCCTGCCCGGTGGCTTTCACCACTTTCCTTGCTTGGTTTGGTTGTGTTTTTTTTTTCCTTTTTACCTTTCTTTTTTTATATTTGGGGTTTTTGTTTCCTTTTCCTTTTTTTTTCTCTTCCCTCCCCTTTTTTCATTTTCCCTTTTTTCTTTTTCCCCTTTTTTTCTCCCCCCCCCTTTTATCTCTTTTTCTGTTTGTTCTTCTTTCCCCTCTTTTTTTTTCTTCCCCCATTGTTTTCTTTTGTTTTTTTTTTTTTTTTTTTTCTTTTTCTCTTTTCAAACATCTCTCAAGCTTTCTCCGAAGGAACGGCCCCCGGCTCTCAGCCAGCAGAAGGAGACTATGGAAGAGCTCTGGCACCCGTGGGATTGCCTTCCTTCTCCCGCCTCGCACTCAGTAGAGAGTTTGTTTTCCAACTCGTTTTTTTTTTATTAAGAAAATAAACAAAAATAATGCTCCAGCTATCAGTTTTACAAGGCATAGAAAATCTCTAAAAGGGAAACAGAAGCGCAATGTGCTGAGGTATGAAAACCTGAGGTAGTTTTTGTGTGTGGATGTGTGTGTGTCATTTGGGGTTGGGGGTTGTGTGTGTTTTACTTTTGAAATTAAAAAAAAAATAATAATTTTGCTAGTGTTTTGTTTTTTTTTTCCCCCAGCCCTGGGCTGACAACCTCTTGGAAATCTGTTTTCCCCCCCTGCCCCTCTTTTCCCACCTTCTCTCCTTGCAACCGGGATCTTTCCCCAAAGCGTTTATGGCCGAGCACGGCCTTTCTTTAACCTCTAGAAAAGCCGGCTTGTGCTAAAAAACAAACATCCCCCTCCCGCCCCCACCCCCTCTGAAGTGAAATAAATAAATAAATAAATAAAAACCTTACAAAACTTAAAAATCGCCGTTAGTTTTGTTATCGTTACATTAATTCTAAAAACTGATGAGCCGCTGCGCTGTGTGCCACAGCCCAACCTCCCCCCCTCAACGCTGGGCGAGCTCCTCTGGCCATGCCTGGGATGAAAAACCGGTGGCTTTTAGGAAATAAAAAATAAAAAATTAAAAAAAAAGAATAGTAAAACCTCTCTTTCTCTCTCTCTCTGCCTCTGTTAGTCCAACTAAAGGGATAGCGTCGGGAGGCGAGGGAGGAGGAATGGGGAGACTGTGGGATGGAGAGAGCCCTCCCCGTACCCCTCGGCTGTGCATCCTCGCAGCGCTGCGGGGAATGGGGGTGGGGGTGTTTGGGGGGGTCTTTGGTTTGCACAGGGTGGCCGTGGTGGGGGCTCAGCCCCATCCTTACAGTGCTGGGGAGCACGGGGCTACCAGGCGCAGAGTCCCTCCCCCAGTGAGGTGCTTTGGTGCGCTGAGGTGTTAGATGGGGTGGCACAGCCCCTGCCCGCCCCGGGAGGGGGGACACCGCCTCTCCGGTGGCACTGGATGGGTGGGAGGGAGGGAGGGAGCAGAGCTCTGGGAGCCATGGAGAAAGGTGTGGGGGTGTCCCTCATCGTGGCAGCCCCCAGCAGCCCTACCCCGCCACCCGGCCACCCCAAGGGACACCCAAGCCCCATCTTGGTCCTCTCCCCGTTGGGTGATGCCCTTCCACCCACCCCGGAGGTGCGCTCCTCTCCTGCGGGGGGGACGCCCAGCGCTCGCCTGGCTAGAGAAGCACCGCGGGGGTGCTTAGGGGGCATCTGAGCTTCCCAGTTACAAGGGCGTAATTAGTGCACCATTAATAACCATTAGTAACCACTTTGGCTCTGCTAACCAACTGCGGCGAGGCCCCCACCCCGCTTTAGCACAGGCTTCCTGATGCCAACGCCTCCCCGAGCCACTGGGTAAAGCGACGCCTGGCAAGAAACCACCACCACCCCAAAAAAAAACCCCACACCACATCCTCCACTCCTCACCCACCCCTTCTCCCCCCATCACAGCCATGGTCTTATAAGTTGATCCCACAAATTGATGCGAGACAGAGTCAATTAAAAATTTGGAATATTTATTTAGCAAGCGGCAGCAAGCAAAACAGCACTGGGCAGCCCGGGAGTCTCACTCCGCCGACGGCTCGCGCCCGGTTCCCGAAAGTCCCTGGTTTTATACTCTTCTTTTTCCGGTAGAGAGGTACTCTGCATCTGCACGACACGACTTGTTGCTAGGGGGTCGTTTTCTGCTTTCCTTTTCCTCCTGGTTGTCGCAGGGATGAAAGATTCATGTCTTCCTCACATCATGTACTCTTCGTCTTCATGAGCCCCCCTCCCCTCCTCCAAGTCTTTTTCACATCCTACTTTGTTTGCATAACCTGACCTTTGCAGTTTTAGCCTTGCTCGCTCAACAGGATGCTGGCTATCTTGCAACAGCAGGTTCAGCAATTGCCTTTTTGTAAAACAATGTGACAATGCGAGTTTCTAGGTTTGGTGAACAAACAGCGCTGAGCTTATCACAATTTCCCCCCTTTTACTTTTCACTATTTTGTTCATCAAACCGCTTAAGCGCTTGTGCTTGAGCTTTTATTGTGCTTGAGATAACCTACTGTCCAGACGGTCCTTGAGCGACTGGTTGCATCAGCAAATGATCTTCTGTTACTTATTACAATCCTTCCCCTCTTTTTCTTTTATTTACAAGAAATTTGCTGATCAAACCTGGACAGTACTTCACAAGCTGCATTTAACTCAGAGTTTTCATCTGGTATAATCTTCATTTCTAGTTTTGATTGCTTTATTACCATTAGTTGCACTGTTTTTAACCTGTTCTTAACAAAAGCTACAAATCTGTTAACAATAACAAGGCCCGAAGGTTAAAATTAACCACAGTATTATGAGGGGCCCTGCCAGGGTGGAAATTAAGGTAGTTAACTATGGTGCCAATGGAAGGGTTGGTGCTCATTTCTTGAGGCCGTGGTAGTGAAAGGATACCAGCTTTCATTGCCCCACTGTTTAATACCTCTCTGCCTGTCCTCGTCCACTCTCGTGCAGAGAGCAACGGGATATCAATATCTTCTCGGCAGCAGCAGGTAGTCTTCAGGGGAATTTTCTGGCTTTCCTTTTACCACGCCTTTCTCACTTTAGTAACTCTGCTGTTAATTTATCAATAATTCTTAAATATATTTCCACCTGTTTTGTTGCTGGGCCTGTTTCCAGAGGAATCTTACAGCACACTGTCTTAAGGCTCAATACCAGTTCATTTCATATACCTCCCAGGGTTCAGATATTGATAGTTCTCACCCCCAAAATAATTTACAGATTTTTGCTTGACTTTCTGATTCCTGATATGTCAGATTTTTGCGACAATTCATACAGCAAGATTGCATGTTAAACGAGACACATGACTACTTCTCACCAAACTTTGCACACTTGCAAACAACCTAACATAGGTGTCCAGAAGTATGGTGCTTTATACATGGTTAAACTATCCGTTACTTCTCTTCTGGAAAAGTGCATTTACCAGTCTCGTTCCTTAATCTTACTCAAAGGTCTCTCGGTTCTGACGTCACAGTCCACCTTTCTGGGAAGATAGGTCTTTTTATTCTGCTAGTGTGGGTCTATCCTTTCTGCGCTGTCCGTACTGCTGTATCTGTGTTAAGTAAAACAACAAAAAGGTCCCTCCCAGCGGGGCGTTAATGATGTTTCTTTCCAGGTTTTGATCAACACCTGATCTCCAGGTTGGATTCGGTGCATGGAAATGTCCAAGGGAGGTCTCTATGCGACTAAGCCTTTCTTTCTTAGCTCCTGTCTTCTTTTAGTGAGTTCTAAAATATACTCCGTTAAGATTTTATCTTCAACTTTCAGGTGTTTTACTAATATTCCGAAATCATAAGGCATCCCATACAACATTTTAAAGGGGGATATACCAGTATCTGTTCTTGGTTGAGTTCTAATATGTAGTAACGCTAATGGCAAACATTCAACCCAATTCATTTTCGTCTCTACCCTTAGCTTGGTTAGATGTTTCTTTATCTCCCCATTCATTCTTTCTACTTTCCCAGAACTTTGAGGATACCAGGGAGTGTGGTATTCCCATTTTGTCCCAAATAATTTAGTTGTTCCCTTGATTATTTTGGAGGTAAAATGTGGGCCTCTATCTGCCCATATCTTGGAAAAATCTCTTCCAAGAGAACTTTAATAACTGTTTTCGCCGTAGCTCTTACCACCGGGAAAGCTTCTACAAAGATGATCAACCAAGACCAATAGATACTGATATCTCTCAACCTTCAGTAATTCAGTAAAATGCACTTGTATTTTCTCAAATGGTCTTTTAGCCAATTCACGCCCTTCTTGTACCTTTTCTCTAAATTGTCTCTTATTCACTTTGTGACAGGTTAAACATCCTTCTAAGATACTTTTTGCTAAACCGTATATCCCGACACAGGCATAGTTAGTTTCAAATTGATCTACAAGGGCTTGAATTCCTCAATGGGTTCTGCTGTGTAATTTGTTAAGTATGCCCCGGGCTAATTCTTTTGGAAGGATTTCCAAAAGTATGTACCACCCCAATGGCATATTTGGAATCCGTATAAATAGTCCCAATTTTATTCTCTAAAAGTTTTAGTGCTCTCAACATAGCATATAATTCACAGGCTTCTGCAGACCCAGCCGTATTCAATGGCCCCGATTCTCTTATTCGAAAAGTGTACTTATCCATGATGGCATATCCTGATTTCTGTTTCCCTTCCACTACTCATGAGGAGCCGTCCACAAAGAATTTTTCTCCTTCATCTAATTCTTCTTCTTCTAAATCTTCTCTTATTTTGGTCTGTAGATTTATTAACTGGAGACAGTAGTCTGTCTTTGGGCTCTCCGTATAAAAATTGGGCTGGATTTTGAATGGAAGTTGTTTCCATTTCTAATCTAGGGGAGTTAATCAGAATTCCCTCATACTTCAACAACCGACTGTCAGTAAGCCATTTATCAGCTCGTTGTTGCAACACTCCCCGGATGTTACGGGGGGTATATACTTTCAGTTCACCTCCTAAGGTGACTTTTCCGACCTCCTCTATCAATAATGCGGTTGCCACTACCACTTGCAGGCAAGTGGTCCACCCCCGCTTACAGGATCTAAGATTTTAGAATAATATCCTACAGGTTTTCTCTGCCCTGCCCATCCCTGGGTCAAATCCACATATGTTGTTCTATTATCCACATTGATGAAAAGTTGAAAGGGTTTACGGATATCAGGTAAGATGAGGACAGGTGCTTCTATCAATTTTCTTTTTATCTCTTCCCAACGCCTCTTGTCCTCAGAGGTCTACTTTACTAGTTCATTTTTAGGTAATTTCATTCATATAAATATTTTACTTTATTACTATAATCTTTTATCCATTCGACAGTACCCTAACAATTCTAATTGTCTTATTTGCCTTTTATTAGTGGGTATTGTTAGAGACAAGATTCCCTTTACTCTTTCGGGATTTAATTTCTAATGCCCCTTTGTAAGCCAGTGCTCTAGATATTTTACTTCTTCTGTAAACTGTAATTTAGATCTTGAAACCTTTAGTCCCTGGAGACTTAGAAAATTTAGCAACTTAATGCTTTCAGTTCTAACATCTTCTTGAGTTTTTCCAGCAATTAGTAAATTATCTACATATTGTATCAGAATCAACTCGTGATTTAATTCATAGGATTCTAATAATTGCTCTAAAGCTTGTCCAAACATATTTGGGGATTCTGTAAACCCCTGGGGCAAGACGGTCCACCGTAATTGCTGTTTTCTATGTGTTTTGGGATTTTCCCATTTGAAGGCGAAATAATCCCTGCAATCTTCCTCTAAGGAGGAGGCCCAAAAGGCATCTTTTAAATTTATGACACTATACCACTTGTAATCTGGGCTTAATTGATTAAGTATAGTGTTGTACCAGACGATAGGACCCATCCGGCTGCTTTACGGGCAGGATGGGAGTATTGTGAGGAGACATACAGGGTTTTAAAAGTCTTTGGGTCAAAAATCTCTAGATTATTGGTTGCAACTCTTCTCTCCCTTCTCTGGAGATGGGATATTGTTTTATCTTAATTGGTTGGTCTGGGTCTCTTATGGAGACTGTGATCGGTTTAATTTTTTTTTTTTTTTTTTTTTTTTTTCACCAATCCTGGGCTATACCAGGTTTCTGGATTAATTGTGGCTTCATGTTCCGCAGTTAATAAGCATAATTTTACTTTTAGTTTCTCCTGATCTACTCTCAAATTAATTCCTAATTTTACTATCAGGTCTCGTCTCAAAAAGTTATATTCAGCTTCTGGAACTAATAAAAATGTTCTCACTCCATATTTATTTGGAGTTTCTATTGTTACACTTTTTATCAGGGGCACTTTAAAAGTTTTCCTCTTTGCACCAATTACTCGGAGTTTTTCCTTTGATTCAACACATCCAGATGGTAACCTTTGGACGGTTGATCTTTTGGTGCCCAAGTTCACAAGGAACTCGGACACTTTGTGTTGGGGACTCAATTTTAACTTCATTTAGGGCTTGGTGACTTTACGAGTCCCCAGTAAATAGAAACTTTGACCCCCCTAATCTTCATTAAAATCTTTTTGTCTTATATTCTTTTTCAACAATGTTTTTGAAAATGTCGGGGGGTTTATCTTTCCCTTGATATTCACTAAGAGTTTTATTTATATTCTGTCCTTGAGGAACAGATTCTTTAATTTCTTGATCAACTCTGGTGCGCAGATCCACCAGATGAGTTTTATGTTCAGTGTCTTGATTAGTCCAGTTTGGCCGCTGTAGTAGCCATTTAATGTCTGCGCCTGGACTATGTCGATGTTCCCTCTCCTCTATTATAAAAATTCTTTTTCGCTTAGGGCGAACACACAAACTCTGCACCGCACTCACTCAAACACTCACTCAGTCATATAAAAGGGTCCGTTACACTGCTCACTCACACCACAAGATTTTCTAATTAAAACAATAGCTAGTTATGTGTAACTTAAATCTTAAACTATTTGCCATTTACTACTAATCTGCACCAAGATAGTCAGACTGATCACAAATCTAAATTGGCCAATATAAACATTTTCTTATTTGTTTCTTTCTCTCCATATTTCCATACAATAGTGAATCAATTTCACTTTGTCCTTACCCCGCCTAGAAGGGGTAATCATCCTAATATTTGATCATTAAACTCAACGGACTGTCTGGTGGTATTTGGGGAAGTCTCACATGAGGTCCCAATCCACCCATGGGATCAGAGGGCTTGCTCTTCCTCTGTCCCATCTTCCGGAGTGCCTTCTTACACACACACACACGCTCCCCCTATTCGTGGCCCAGTCCCTCGCGGGAGATGGGAACCGCACTACTAAGGGGTCCGCACTCGCTTCATCCGGTGGACTACTAAGTCCGGTGGACGTCTCACATGATCACACTCCGGGATACCCAACCCCAACCGAACGGATAACCGGCCTATACTCACGCGTTCCTGCGTCTTCGTTCGGGGCTTCGTGCACAAAGATTACAGGGTTTGCCGGCTTTCTTTTGCTTGTTGCCGAACTTAGGGTTCGTCGGTAGAGGATGTGATGCGATAGCACCCAGCCAGGGCCGCTGAATTTCAGCGGGGCGCCTCCCCGTATGGGGCTTCTCACCAGATTGCCTCTATCCAAGTCACGGCACCAAAAATTGTTATACGTTGATCCCACAAATTGATGCGAGACAGAGTCAATTAAAATTTGGAATATTTATTTAGCAAGCGGCAGCAAGCAAAACAGCGCTGGGCGGCCCGGGAGTCTCACTCCGCCGACGGCTCGCGCCCGGTTCCCGAAAGTCCTTGGTTTTATACTCTTCTTTTTCCGGTAGAGAGGTACTCTGCATCGGCACGACACGACTTGTTGCTAGGGGGTCGTTTTCTGCTTTCCTTTTCCTCCTGGTTGTCGCAGGGATGAAAGATTCATGTCTTCCTCACATCATGTACTCTTCATCTTCATGAGCCCCCCTCCCCTCCTCCAAGTCTTTTTCACATCCTACTTTGTTTGCATAACCTGACCTTTGCAGTTTTAGCCTTGCCCGCTCACAGGATGCTGGCTATCTTGCAACAGCAGGTTCAGCAATTGCCTTTTTGTAAAACAATGTGACAATGCAAGTTTCTAGGTTTGGTGAACAAACAGCGCTGGGCTTATCACATCGGTGGCTGTAGCTTCATCAGTGGAGCTGTAGAGACGTGGGAAGGATGGAGGAGAAGGAACGAGGCTCCTGGTGAAGGGAGGGAAGTGAGGAGGTGCAGTGTCCAGCCCGGCATCGAGGAGTGTCTGGGCAGGAGGGAACACGTTGGTGTAGGAGCCGTGGAGCACCCCGTGGCCTGAAGCAGAGGGTGGACACGGGGAGCATGGGCTCAATGCGAGGAGGAGCACGAAACCTCGGCGTGGTGGGTTTAAATGGAGGGCTGGGAGCGAGAGCGGCCCTCAGCCTGGGCAGGGGAGCTGGGTCTGCTCCTTCTCCCCCTGAGAAATGGTGGTTTGCAGGTAGCATCTGGTTGCACTTGCTGGAACGCGGAGCAGGAGAGAGTTGTGTCCTGGTTTTCCCCTACAAAGGCAGGACACGGGTGGAAACGTGGCAGCGGGGAGGGAGTGGGAGAAACCGGGAGCCCCCATCCACCTCCCAGCCCCATCGCGCTGGGTTGGGGCTGCAGCTCACCCCAATGCACCCTCGGGTGCACACACCCTCTGTGAGGGGGGGGGGTTCAGGGCCTGAAGGGTTGTCCCCGTGTCCCTGTTGGGCTCACGCTGGTGTCACGCTGCTGTGCATGGGGCTGGGAGCGGCGGGGAAGGATCTGGCACGCTGGGGCCGTCACTGACCCTCATTATCTCTCCCACCATAGAGCTCCTCAGCATACCTCTCGGGTCTGTATGGAGCTCACCTGGCTGGCACCTTCCCCCATCAGCACCCGGTAAATGCCTGGCACCCCTTCTTCGCTTGGGCACCTTGGGAGGGTGGGCAACTACTACCATGGGATGGTGGCATGGGGACAGCCACCTCCTTTATCCCTTGTCCGGCCGGTCCCCTGACCCTCTCGCTCTTCTGTGCCCCCGCAGCTGCTGGAGCAAGAGGCTGTGAACCTGTTCATTGGGACGCAGGGGGTGGGGGCCATCATCGGGAAGAAGGGGCAGCACATCAAGCAGCTGGTGCGGTTTGCGTTGCCTCCACCAAGGTTAGGAAGGTGCTGCGGGGCTGGTCCTGTGCTTCGTGCCTCAGTTTCCCCTCCCCACTGCTGAGGGCAGGGAATGGGAGTCTGCGGGTTGCGGTGTTGCTCTCCAAATTATCATAGAATGGGTTGACAGAGACCTTGAAGACCATCCAGTCCACCCTGCTGCCCTGGTCAGGGACACCTCCCACCACCCTAGGTTGCTCGAAACCCCGACCAACCTGGCCTTGAACACCTCCAGGGATGGGGAAGCCACAACTTCTCTGGGCAACCTGGGCCAGTGATTCACCACCCTCACAATGAAAAATTTCTTCCTGATATCTCATCTCAATCTCCCCTCTTCCAGTTTGAAGCCATTCCCTGTCGTCCTATCACTCCATGCCCTTGTAAAAAGTCCCTCCCCAGTTCTCCTGTAGCCGTTTAGGGACTGGAAGGGGCTCTAAGGTGTCCCTGGAGCCTTCTCTTCTCTGGGCTGAACCCCCCAACTCTCTCAGCCTGTGCTCCCAGCAGAGGGGCTCCAGCCCTCGCAGCATCTCCAGGGCCTCCTCTGGCCCCACTCCACCAAGTCTGTGTCCTGCTGCTGTTGGAACCGCCTGAGCTGGAGGCAGCACTGCAGAGAGGTGTCCCCAGAGTGCAGCCGAGAGGCAGAATCCCCTCCCTCGCCCTGCTGGCCACACTTCTTCTGATGCAGCCCAGGATACGGGTGGCTTTCTGAGCTGCGATCACGTGTTGCCGGCTCATGTTGAGCTTCTCATCAATCAGCACCCCCAGGTCCTTCTCCCCAGGGCTGCTCTCCATCCATTCTCCGCCCAGCCTGGATTTGTGCTGGGGATTGCCCCGACCCAGGTGCAGGAGCTTGCACTTGGCCTCACTGAACTTCAGGAGGTTGGCATGTGCCCACCTCTCCAGCCTGTCGTTAGTAGAAGGCCAGGCCTGCAGCACCCCAGTTATCACCCCGGCTCAGGGGGGAGGGGATGCTCCTGTATGGGGAGGTTGCCCTGCGTTGTGGGGGGGACATCCCACCGAGGGAAGGTCTTGCCGAAGTGGGCACTGTGCTCATGCTCCTTCTCCCCCATCCCTCCCCAGATCACCCTGGCAGAAGGTCCCGAGGCCAGCGAGCGGATAGTTATCATCACGGGGCCGCCCGAGGCTCAGTTCAGGGTGCGCTGGGTGGGGGGGACACTAACGGACAAGATGAGAGCATCCCTGTGGTCACCACTGTGCTGCCAGCCTGGCTTGGCCTCCCTCAGCGCCGGGGGAGCTCTTTGCTGGGTACCGTGGTTTTGATGCTGCTGGACATGGGGACATCATCCCCTCTGCGGATGGAGAGGCACAGCGGGCACTGCCTGATGGTTTTCCTTCTGTCCGTCTCCTCCCCAGGCCCAGGGGTGAATATTTGGGAAGCTGAAAGAGGATAACTTCTTTAACCCAAAAGAAGTGAAGCTTGAAGCCCACATCAAGGTGCCTTCCTTTGCCTCCAGCTGTGTGATAGGCAAAGGTGGCAAGACAGTCGGGGGGGGGGGGGGGTGCATGGGTGCCCCCCCCCTCTTTGCCCCGGGGACGCAGAGTTGGGCATCAGCCGTCACCCCTGCCGACCCCAGGGGGACAAATCCCGGGTGCACAGTGGTTTCAGCAACATCTTGACCCTCAGCCCCCATGTCCGGGTGGTGGTTCTCGTTGGTCCCAAGGAAGGGCGACACACACACAGGGTGCCTGGTGCCATGGTGACACCAGCAGCAGAGGATTTTGGCTCTTCCACAACAGAAGCCTCTTGTGGTTCGCTCCAGGTGAATGAACTGCAAAACTTAACCAGTGCGGAAGTCCTTTTGCCATGAGACCAAACCCCGGACGAGAACGAGGAGGTCATCGTTAAAATCATTGGGCATTTCTTTGCCAGTCAGGTACGGTTTGGCCATGGCTTTACCCCATATTCCCCAGCCGCTTTCATCCACCGAGGAAAGGCGCGGGGTGGCTGAGCCCAGCACCACCCGAGCACCCTGCCGCTCTTCTTGGGGGCACAGGGACCACCCAAAAGAGGCACTGAAGGTGTTTCATCAGCTCCCCCTGGCTGTGTGAGCGCTGAAATTGAAGATTGACTTGACTGATCTAAAAATGGGTGTTTTGAATGCCGTGCAGAGCAGCACCCAGGGTGTGAATGGACTCCCTGGTGCGGGCAAAGCCACGCGCATCCCACCTGGGTGCATCTTCCATAACCTTGTCTCTTGTCAACTCGAGAGGGAGGGCGGCCCCCCAAAAAAATTCAGGCGCTCTTGAGGAGCGATGTAGGAAGCACAAGTTAAAAAAAAAAAAAAAAAAAAAAGCAAAAACAAAACAAACCAAAAAAACAAACTTGAAATTAGTTACAGTTTGTCTGGAGTGAAAAGTTGAAAAGATGCTCGGTGGCAGCTCGGGTGTGGGTGGTGGGGGGAGAAGCTGTGCCCTGACCCCCACCTCTTGCTTTTCCCCTCTCCTCCCCAAGACTGCACAGCGCAAGGTGAGGGAAATGCTCCAGCAGGTGAAGCAGCAGGAGCAGAAACACGCTCTGGGAGCCCCGGCCTCGCAGCACAGCAAGGGAAGCTCCTGCCTTGCTGCCCAGCACCGCCCGATGAATGTAACCCCGCCGCCGGACATTCCCCCCTCCCAAACCCTCCTCCCCCCCCCCCCCCCAGCAGGTCAGGGGAGCAAACCAAAGACCCCCCCAAACACACAGCCCCCCATTCCCCGCGGCGCTGCGAGGATGCACAGCCGAGGGGTACGGGGAGGGCTCTCTCCATCCCACAGCCTCCCCCTTCCTCCTCCCTCGCCTCCCGACGCTCTCCCTTTAGTTGGACTAACGTGGGCAGGTTTGGGTACCTCAGCACCTCACGCTTGTGTCTCCCTTTCAGAGATTTTGTGTGCCTTGGAAACCTGAGAGTTGGAGTATTATTTTTTTTTAATTTTTTAATAAAAAAAGAACCGAGTTGGAAAAGCGATGGGGATAAGCATCACTGTGGTCATTCTCTCCGGGGCGTTGTGGAGGAAGGCTGCCAGTCTTCCTCCCAGTGTACTTTTCCCCGTTGGCTCCAGACTGCTGCTGGGGCTGAGCTCTGAGCCGCCAGAGCGGTTCTCAGCAGACGGTCACTCGGCGCAGACAGTGAGGCCCTGAATAGCCCTTCCTGTGCTCTTGATGGCTCCGGATGGCTCTGCTCCTCTGCTGCTTCTAAGGTGGGGCTGCCCCAGTGCCCTCACTCAGGAGCCTTTTGTCTGTGCAGGTCTCACTTGTGACAGGGGGTGGGGGTGTTGCCAAACTAACTGCTGTGCTGCGATGTGTGAGTGGGTGTTCCTGCCCGTGTCAGTGCCAGAGCTCTTCCGTAGGCTCCTTCTGCCAGCGGAGAGCCAGGGGCCGCTCCTTCGGGAGAGAGCTTGTTTAAAGAGAGAAAAAAAAAAAAGGGGGGGGGCGGGGGGAATTGTGGGAAAAGAAAAAAGGGGAAAAAGAGAAAAAAAGGGGGAAAAAGTGAAAAAAGGAGAAAAGTGAAAACGGGGGAAAAGGTGGAAACAGAGAAAAAAGGGGAGGGGGGGAGCAAAAAAAAGGGAAAAAGAAAAAAGGGGAAAAAGAGAAAAAAGGAGGGGGAAGCAAAAAACAAAAGGGAGAAAGAAGAAAACCCCACATATTAAAAAAGGTAGAAAGGAAAAAAAAAAAACCAAACAAACCAAGGAAGGAAAGTGGGAACAGCCGCCGGGCAGGAGGAGGGACAGGAGCCGGGGGCGGGGGGGGCGTGGGGGGAGGTGGCGGTGCCAGCGCCGGCCCCGGGGGCTGCGACACCACGTTTTTGTCTTCTACTGCAAAGTGTTCTGTGAAAAACAACCAACCAAATCCCACCCACCGACAACATCAAAAACCAAAGAGAAATCTCTCCAGCTCACACGAGCCTGAGCTCGCTCTCCGTTGCTCTCTTTCCAGTGTCTCGGGGGGGTCACGGCCGAGCTGAGATTGGGGGTGGTGGTGGTGGTGTGATAAGCCCAGCGCTGTTTGTTCACCAAACCTAGAAACTCGCATTGTCACATTGTTTTACAAAAAGGCAATTGCTGAACCTGCTGTTGCAAGATAGCCAGCATCCTGTGAGCGGGCAAGGCTAAAACTGCAAAGGTCAGGTTATGCAAACAAAGTAGGATGTGAAAAAGACTTGGAGGAGGGGAGGGGGGCTCATGAAGACGAAGAGTACATGATGTGAGGAAGACATGAATCTTTCATCCCTGCGACAACCAGGAGGAAAAGGAAAGCAGAAAACGACCCCCTAGCAACAAGTCGTGTCGTGCAGATGCAGAGTACCTCTCTACCGGAAAAAGAAGAGTATAAAACCAGGGACTTTTGGGAACCGGGCGCGAGCCGTCGGCGGAGTGAGACTCCCGGGCCGCCCATCGCTGTTTTGCTTGCTGCCGCTTGCTAAATAAATATTCCAAATTTTAATTGACTCTGTCTCGCATCAATTTGTGGGATCAACTTATAACAATTTTGGTGCCGTGACTCGGATAGAGGCAATCTGGTGAGAAGCCCCATACGGGGAGGCGCCCCGCTGAAATTCAGCGGCCCTGGCTGGGTGCTATCGCATCACATCCTCTACCGACGAACCCTAAGTTCGGCAACAAGCAAAAGAAAGCCGGCAAACCCTGTAATCTTTGTGCACGAAGCCCCGAACGAAGACGCAGGAACGCGTGAGTATAGGCCGGTTATCCGTTCGGTTGGGGTTGGGTATCCCGGAGTGTGATCATGTGAGACGTCCACCGGACTTAGTAGTCCACCGGATGAAGCGAGTGCGGACCCCTTAGTAGTGCGGTTCCCATCTCCCGCGAGGGACTGGGCCACGAATAGGGGGAGCGTGTGTGTGTGTGTAAGAAGGCACTCCGGAAGATGGGACAGAGGAAGAGCAAGCCCTCTGATCCCATGGGTGGATTGGGACCTCATGTGAGACTTCCCCAAATACCACCAGACAGTCCGTTGAGTTTAATGATCAAATATTAGGATGATTACCCCTTCTAGGCGGGGTAAGGACAAAGTGAAATTGATTCACTATTGTATGGAAATATGGAGAGAAAGAAACAAATAAGAAAATGTTTATATTGGCCAATTTAGATTTGTGATCAGTCTGACTATCTTGGTGCAGATTAGTGGTAACAGTCTGACTATCTTGGTGCAGATTAGTGGCAAACGGCAAATAGTTTAAGATTTAAGTTACACATAACTAGCTATTGTTTTAATTAGAAAATCTTTTGGTGTGAGTGAGAAGTGTAATAGGCTCTTTTATATGACTGAGTGAGTGTTTGAGTGAGTGAGGTGCAGAGTTTGTGTGTTCGCCCTAAGCAAAAAAGAATTTTTATAATAGAGGAGAGTGAACATCGACATAGTCCAGGCGCAGACATTAAATGGCTACTACAGCGGCCAAACTGGACTAATCAAGACACTGAACATAAAACTCATATGGTGGATCTGCGCACCAGAGTTGATCAAGAAATTAAAGAATCTGTTCCTCAAAGACAGAATATAAATAAAACTTTTAGTGAATATCAAAGGAAAGATAACCCCCCCGACATTTATAAAAACATTGTTGAAAAGGAATATAAGACAAAAAGATTTTAATGAAGATTAGAGGGGTCAAAGTTTCTATTTACTGGGGACTCGTAAAGTCACCGAGCCCTAAATGAAGTTAAAATTGAGTCCCCAACACAAAGTGTCCGAGTTCCTTGTGAACTTGGGCGCCAAAAGATCAACCGTCCAAAGGTTACCATCTGGATGTGTTGAATCAAAGGAAAAACTCCGAGTAATTGGTGCAAAGAGGAAAACTTTTAAAGTGCCCCTGATAAAAAGTGTAACAATAGAAACTCCAAATAAATATGGAGTGAGAACATTTTTATTAGTTCCAGAAGCTGAATATAACTTTTTGAGATGAGACCTGATAGTAAAATTAGGAATTAATTTGAGAGTAGATCAGGAGAAACTAAAAGTAAAATTATGCTTATTAACTGCGGAACATGAAGCCACAATTAATCCAGAAACCTGGTATAGCCCAGGATTGGTGAAAAAAAAAAAAAAAAAAAAAAAAAAAAAAAATTAAACCGATCACAGTCTCCATAAGAGACCCAGACCAACCAATTAAGATAAAATAATATCCCATCTCCAGAGAAGGGAGAGAAGAGTTGCAACCAATAATCTAGAGATTTTTGACCCAAAGACTTTTAAAACCCTGTATGTCTCCTCACAATACTCCCATCCTGCCCGTAAAGCAGCCGGATGGGTCCTATCGTCTGGTATAACACTATACTTAATCAATTAAGCCCAGATTACAAATGGTATAGTGTCATAAATTTAAAAGATGCCTTTTGGGCCTCCTCCTTAGAGGAAGATTGCAGGGATTATTTCGCCTTCAAATGGGAAAATCCCAAAACACATAGAAAACAACAATTACGGTGGACCGTCTTGCCCCAGGGGTTTACAGAATCCCCAAATATGTTTGGACAAGCTTTAGAGCAATTATTAGAATCCTATAAATTAAATCACGAGTTGATTCTGATACAATATGTAGATAATTTACTAATTGCTGGAAAAACTCAAGAAGATGTTAAAACTGAAAACATTAAGTTGTTAAATTTTCTAAGTCTCCAAAGACTAAAAGTTTCAAGATCTAAATTACAGTTTACAGAAGTAGTAGTAAAATATCTAGAGCACTGGCTTACAAAGGGGCATTAGAAATTAAATCCCAAAAGAGTAAAGGGAATCTTGCCTCTAACAATACCTACTAATAAAAGGCAAACAAGACAATTAGAATTGTTAGAGTACTGTCAACAATGGATAAAAGATTATAGTAATAAAGTAAAATATTTATACGAATGAAATTAACTAAAAATGAACTAGTAAAGTAGACCTCTGAGGAAAAGAGGCGTTGGGAAGAGATAAAAAGAAAATTGATAGAAGCACCTGTCCTCAACTTACCTGATATCCGTAAACCCTTTCAACTTTTCATCAATGTGGATAATAGAACAACATATGTGGATTTGACCCAGGGATGGGCAGGGCAGAGAAAACCTGTAGGATATTATTCTAAAATCTTAGATCCTGTAAGCGGGGGTGGACCACTTGCCTGCAAGTGGTAGTGGCAACCGCATTATTAATAAAGGAGGTTGGAAAAGTCACCTTAGGAGGTGAACTGAAAGTATATACCCCCCATAACATCCGGGGAGTGTTGCAACAACGAGCTGATAAATGGCTTACTGACAGTCGGTTGTCGAAGTATGAGAAAATTCTGATTAACTCCCCTAGATTAGAAATGGAAATGACTTCCATTCAAAATCCAGCCCAATTTTTATACGGAGAGCCCAAAGAAAGACTACTGTCTCCAGTTAATAAATCTACAGACCAAAATAAGAGAAGATTTAGAAAAAGAAGAATTAGATGAAAGAGAAAAATTATTTGTGGACGGCTCCTCATGAGTAGTGGAAGGGAAACAAAAATCAGGATATGCCATCATGGATAAGTACACTTTTCGAATAAGAGAATCGGGGCCATTGAATACGGCTGGGTCTGCAAAAGCCTGTGAATCATATGCTATGTTGAAAGCACCAAAAACTTTTAGAAAATAAAATTGGGACTATTTATATGGATTCCAAGTATGCCTTTGAGGTGGTACATACCTTTGGAAATCCTTCCAAAAGAATTAGCCCGGGGCATACTTAACAAATTACACAGCAGAACCCATTGAGGAATTCAAGCCCTTGTAGATCAATTTGAAACTAACTATGCCTGTGTCGAGATATACGGTTTAGCAAAAAGGATCTTAGAAAGATGTTTAACCTGTCACAAAGTGAATAAAAGACAACTTAAAGAAAAAGTACAAGAAGGGCGTGAATTGGCTAAAAGACCATTTGAAAAAAAAAAAAAAAAAACAAAAAAACAAGTAGATTTTACTGAATTACCGAAGGTTGAGAGATATCAGTATCTATTAGTCTTGGTTGATCGTCTTTGTAGAAGCCTTCTCGGTGGTAAGAACTACGGCGAAAACAGTTATTAAAGTTCTCTTGGAAGAGAGGCCCACATTTTACCTCCAAAATAATCAAGAAGCAACTAAATTATTTGGGACAAAATGGGAATACCACACTCCCTGGTATCCTCAAAGTTCTGGGAAAGTAGAAAGAATGAATGAGGAGATAAAGAAACATCTAACCAAGCTAAAGGTAGAGACGAGAATGAATTAAGTTAAATGTTTGCCATTAGCCTTACTACATATTAGAACTCAACCAAGAACAGATACTGGTATATCCCCCTTTAAATTGTTGTATGGGATGCCTTACAATTTCAGAATATTAGTAAAACACCTGAAAGTCGAAGATGAAATCTTAACGGAGTATATTTTAGAACTCACTAAAAGAAGAGACCTCCCTTGGACATTTCCATACACCGAATCCAACCTGGAGATCAGGTGTTGATCAAAACCAGGAAAGAAACATCATTAATGCCCCGCTGGGAGGGACCTTTTTGTTGTTTTACTTACCACAGATACAGCAGTATGGACAGCGGAGAAAGGATAGACTCACACTAGCAGAATAAAAGGACCTATCTTCCCAGAAAGGTGGACTATGATGTCAGAACCGAGAGACCTTTGAGTAAGATTAAGGAACAAGACTGGTAAATGCACTTTTCCAGAAGAGAAGTAACGGATAGTTTAACCATGTATAAAGCACCATACTTCTGGATACCTATGTTAGGTTGTTTGCAAGTGTGCAAAGTTTGGTAAGAAGTGGTCATGTGTCTCGTTTAACATGCAATCTTGCTGTATGAATTGTCGCAAAAATCTGACATATCAAGAATCAGAAAGTCAAGCAAAAATCTGTAAATTATTTTGGGGATGAGAACTATCAATATCTGAACCCTGGGAGGTATATGAAATTAACTGGTATTGAGCCTTAAGACAGTGTGCTGTAAGATTCCTCTGGAAACAGGTCCAGCAACAAAACAAGTGGAAATATATTTAAGAATTATTGATAAATTAACAGCAGAGTTACTAAAGTGAGAAAGGCGTGGTAAAAGAAAAGCCAGAAAATTCCCCTGAAGACTACCTGCTGCTGCCGAGAAGATGTTGATATCCCGTTGCTCTCTGCAAGAGAGTAGACGAGGACAGGCAGAGAGGTATTAAACAGTGGGGAAATGAAAGCTGGTATCCTTTCACTACCACGGCCTCAAAAAAAAAATGAACACCAACCCTTCAATTGGCACCATAGTTAACTACCTTAATTTCCACCCTGGCAGGGCCCCTCATAATACTGTGGTTAATTTTAACCTTCGGGCCTTGTTATTGTTAACAAATTTGTAGCTTTTGTTAAGAACAAGTTAAAAACAGTGCAACTAATGGTAATAAAGCAATCAAAACTAGAAATGAAGATTATACCAGATGAAAACTCTGAGTTAAATGCAGCTTGTGAAGTACTGTCCAGGTTTGATCAGCAAATTTCTTGTAAATAAAAGAAAAAGAGGGGAAGGATTGTAATAAGTAACAGAAGATCATTTGCTGATGCAACCAGTCGCTCAAGGACCGTCTGGACAGTAGGTTATCTCAAGCACAATAAAAGCTCAAGCACAAGCGCTTAAGCGGTTTGATGAACAAAATAGTAAAAAGTAAAAGGGGGGAATTGTGATAAGCTCAGCGCTGTTTGTTCACCAAACCTAGAAACTCGCATTGTCACATTGTTTTACAAAAAGGCAATTGCTGAACCTGCTGTTGCAAGATAGCCAGCATCCTGTGAGCGGGCAAGGCTAAAACTGCAAAGGTCAGGTTATGCAAACAAAGTAGGATGTGAAAAAGACTTGGAGGAGGGGAGGGGGGCTCATGAAGACGAAGAGTACATGATGTGAGGAAGACATGAATCTTTCATCCCTGCGACAACCAGGAGGAAAAGGAAAGCAGAAAACGACCCCCTAGCAACAAGTCGTGTCGTGCAGATGCAGAGTACCTCTCTACCGGAAAAAGAAGAGTATAAAACCAGGGACTTTCGGGAACCGGGCGCGAGCCGTCGGCGGAGTGAGACTCCCGGGCTGCCCAGTGCTGTTTTGCTTGCTGCCGCTTGCTAAATAAATATTCCAAATTTTTAATTGACTCTGTCTCGCATCAATTTGTGGGATCAACTTATAAGACCATGGCTGTGATGGGGGGAGAAGGGGTGGGTGAGGAGTGGAGGATGTGGTGTGGGGTTTTTTTTTGGGGTGGTGGTGGTTTCTTGCCAGGCGTCGCTTTACCCAGTGGCTCGGGGAGGCGTTGGCATCAGGAAGCCTGTGCTAAAGCGGGGTGGGGGCCTCGCCGCAGTTGGTTAGCAGAGCCAAAGTGGTTACTAATGGTTATTAATGGTGCACTAATTACGCCCTTGTAACTGGGAAGCTCAGATGCCCCCTAAGCACCCCCGCGGTGCTTCTCTAGCCAGGCGAGCGCTGGGCGTCCCCCCCGCAGGAGAGGAGCGCACCTCTGGGGTGGGTGGAAGGGCATCACCCAACGGGGAGAGGACCAAGATGGGGCTTGGGTGTCCCTTGGGGTGGCCGGGTGGCGGGGTAGGGCTGCTGGGGGCTGCCACGATGAGGGACACCCCCACACCTTTCTCCATGGCTCCCAGAGCTCTGCTCCCTCCCTCCCTCCCACCCATCCAGTGCCACCGGAGAGGCGGTGTCCCCCCTCCCGGGGCGGGCAGGGGCTGTGCCACCCCATCTAACACCTCAGCGCACCAAAGCACCTCACTGGGGGAGGGACTCTGCGCCTGGTAGCCCCGTGCTCCCCAGCACTGTAAGGATGGGGCTGAGCCCCCACCACGGCCACCCTGTGCAAACAAACCCCCCCAAACACCCCCACCCCCATTCCCCGCAGCGCTGCGAGGATGCACAGCCGAGGGGTACGGGGAGGGCTCTCTCCATCCCACAGCCTCCCCATTCCTCCTCCCTCGCCTCCCGACGCTATCCCTTTAGTTGGACTAACAGAGGCAGAGAGAGAGAGAAAGAGAGGTTTTATTATTCTTTTTTTTTAATTTTTTATTTTTTATTTCCTAAAAGCCACCGGTTTTTCATCCCAGGCATGGCCAGAGGAGCTCGCCCAGCGTTGAGGGGGGGAGGTTGGGCTGTGGCACACAGCGCAGCGGCTCATCAGTTTTTAGAATTAATGTAACGATAACAAAACTAACGGCGATTTTTAAGTTTTGTAAGGTTTTTATTTATTTATTTATTTATTTCACTTCAGAGGGGGTGGGGGCGGGAGGGGGATGTTTGTTTTTTAGCACAAGCCGGCTTTTCTAGAGGTTAAAGAAAGGCTGTGCTCGGCCATAAACGCTTTGGGGAAAGATCCCGGTTGCAAGGAGAGAAGGTGGGAAAAGAGGGGCAGGGGGGGAAAACAGATTTCCAAGAGGCTGTCAGCCCAGGGCTGGGGGAAAAAAAAAACAAAACACTAGCAAAATTATTATTTTTTTTTTAATTTCAAAAGTAAAACACACACAACCCCCAACCCCAAATGACACACACACATCCACACACAAAAACTACCTCAGGTTTTCATACCTCAGCACATTGCGCTTCTGTTTCCCTTTTAGAGATTTTCTATGCCTTGTAAAACTGATAGCTGGAGCATTATTTTTGTTTATTTTCTTAATAAAAAAAAAACGAGTTGGAAAACAAACTCTCTACTGAGTGCGAGGCGGGAGAAGGAAGGCAATCCCACGGGTGCCAGAGCTCTTCCATAGTCTCCTTCTGCTGGCTGAGAGCCGGGGGCCGTTCCTTCGGAGAAAGCTTGAGAGATGTTTGAAAAGAGAAAAAGAAAAAAAAAAAAAAAAAAAACAAAAGAAAACAATGGGGGAAGAAAAAAAAAGAGGGGAAAGAAGAACAAACAGAAAAAGAGATAAAAGGGGGGGGAAGAAAAAAAGGGGAAAAAGAAAAAAGGGAAAATGAAAAAAGGGGAGGGAAGAGAAAAAAAAAGGAAAAGGAAACAAAAACCCCAAATATAAAAAAAGAAAGGTAAAAAGGAAAAAAAAAACACAACCAAACCAAGCAAGGAAAGTGGTGAAAGCCACCGGGCAGGAGGAGGGACGAGAGCCGGGGGTGAGGTGGCGGTGCCAGCGCCGGCCCGGGGGGCTGTGACAGCACACTGCAAAGTGTTCTGTGAAAAAAACAACCAAACCCCACCCAATGACAACAACATCAAAAAACAAAGAGAAATCTCTCCAGCTCACACGAGCCTGAGCTCGCTCTCCGTTGCTTTCGTTCCAGTGTCTCGGGGGGAGTCACGGCCGAGCTGAGATTGGGGGGGTGGGGGTGGGAGTTTGCCCCATGGCTGTGATGGAGGGAGAAGGGGTGGGTGGGGAGTGGGGGATGTGGTGTGGGGTTTTTTTTGGGGTGGTGGTGGTGGGTTTTTTGCCAGGTGTCGCTTTACCCAGTGGCTCGGGGAGTGGGACGAAACAGGAAAAAGGGCTTCACTGAGAGGTTCAAATTAACAATTTCTTTGGACTTCGCTCACGGGCCCAATACATCACTATTGCAAGTTCTGTGTGTGCGATGGTGATAACACTATTGCAATTTAAAAGAAATTAGCGGGATCCACTATTGCGAGCTACAAATGCCCCCGACAAGTAGCAACACAAACCACAAGGGCGCTAGATATTAATGCCTTAGAAGAGTGCACCAGTCACAAACTCAATCGCATGCCCTATACCGTACGGATGTTTCTTAGTCACTTACCCTCTCTCTCTCAGGTGAGGTCGCTCCATCCCGGGGAAGTTACCCTGTACAGCGTCCTGGATGGGGGGGACGGATCTCCTAGGGGCCAGCTGTATCCTTGGAGGATTCCCCATTTGTCTCCCCAGACCCTGCGGTTTATATTTCCTGACTCGGTGAGGGTGCAGGATTATGCCCGAGTGGATTACACTGTCTGGGATATTTCCCTCTGGTGGTGCCATAGCGAAGTCTCTGTTGCCAATTTGTGATGTCCGGCGCTCAGCGTCACGGGAAGAGTGGTGGGATGGGACTCGGGGCATTTTGTTTGTTAAGGGCCATTTGGTTTTGGTTGTTCTGTGCCATCTGGAGATAAGCCCGGGCTGAGCTGTTTTGCAGCTCCCCCCAAGTTCTCTCTGCACAGCCAAGGCACGGCGGGGATGGAGCTGAGTGGGATGGCAGCTCCCTGCCTCTCACCTCTGGTGCTCTGAAACCGGCTTGGCTGGCTGCTCCCACACAGTGTGTTACTGGCTTGCCCAGCAGGTAAAGAACCCAGATTTGGGATGCCACTGGGGTGTCCGTAAGGGGTCCTGGGGGGGACTCTTGCAGGCCAGAGGGAGTCTGGGGCAGCCCTTCAAGGATCTGGGGGTCCCCTCTGGTGCCTCTGGGGAGGCTTTTGTGGCTGGAGAGGGCCCAGCTGGTTTCAAGAGGTGCTTCCTCCCTTTCTCCAGCCCACCCACCTCCCGACACCCCCACCCCCCCAGGTTGGTGGGTGCCAGCAGTGCCAGCCTGTCCCAACCCGGGCACTGAGGTGGGCACAGCCCCAGCCGCGGGATGGGAGGAGGAACCACAGCACCAGGGATAGAGACCAACATTTTATTTCTTTAACATTTCCCATGGGGGCACACCAGGGTTGCGCGGCTGCACCGCAGCTGGTGCCAGGAGGGACTCCAACGTCCCCCCCACAGCTCACCTGGCTCCGCTCGTGATGCTTTTGATGGGGCTCAGCGCGGTCTCTTCTGTGCTACGGACCAAGCGGCTCCAGGTAGGCGACTGCTGCACCGCACTGTGCCGCAGCGTGGGGTGGTGTGGGGGGCTGCGGCGCGGGGCTGGGAGCTGCTCCCGTCTCACCCAGCTCCCGGGGTCCTGCAGAAGGACTGGAAGAAGCCAAAGCAAGGGACGACGGACGCGAGAGCCCGCCCAGAGGAGCAGAGCGGTGAGTGGCCCTGGCACCGAGCACCATGCAAACAGCCCACACCCCACGGCAGCCCTGAGCCGGGGCTGTGCCGGGGGCTGCCGCCCGCTCACTCCGTCCCCTCCCTCAGCAGCTTCTCGGCTAGCAGATGAAGGATGGGAGCTCAAGTCGATGCAGGAGAAGCAGGGAGTGTGTGGGAGACCCCCAGATCCTGCCCCAGACCCTCAGCCCGTGCCCTGCCCTGCCTGCGCTGGGCAGCCCTGCCCGCCTGCTGAGGAGGGGGTGCTGCCCGCGGGCTCCAGCGGAGGAGACGGGGTGCAGCGGGCTCTCTTCTCTCTCCTCCTCTGCAGGGCAACTGAGGAGGCAGCGAGGAGGCAGCACCGGGCCCCACAGGACCCACTGGGCTCCTTGCCAACCATATACCATCCGAGCAGAGATGCCTCTCTCTACCCCCTGTCCCCCCCAAGCCTCCAGGTCCCCCTGCCCTCCTCTCCCGCCTATAGGTCCTAGCAGTGGGGACAGCTCCTTCTGGTCCAGGCACCCCCCGGGCTCCTGGGCCCCCCGAGGGCCACCGCAAGAGCCCCTGCAGCCTGTGCTCGCTGGCCAACTCGGAGGACTGCAGCAGCCTGTTGAGGAGCAGCTCCTCTTCCCAGAGCTCCCTCTACCACTTCCTGGAGCCCTGGCCCAGTGCAGCAACAGAGCCAGTGGTGCTCACACACTCAGGACAACCCCGCTCTCCCATGGCTGCTGGTGGGGCAGTGGGGAAACTGGGGCTGGTCCTCAGCCAGGAGCCTCCACAGGAGCTGCCAGCAGGGACCGAGAAAGAGTGGGTTCCCCAGCAGGGGATGGACAGGACACAGAGGCCCACGGACGAGCAACTGTCCCACGGAAGGCCCCCAGCCATGGACATGGACAAGGTGGAGCGGGTGCGGGAGACCACCTGCGCTTTCCAGGCCTTGAAGGCAAAGACAGAGGAGTCCTGCAAGACCACGGGCAGGGAGTGTGGCCAGGCAGACCCAGGGCTGTGCAGGGCAGGAAGATGCCCACGGCAGGGCTGCGCCTGGCTGTGGGGCTACCCGAAGGGCTGGTGGAGATGCCACTAGCCGTGTCTGCTTCTGCCAGCCCTGCAAGTGGTGACAGCGCCAGGCCCAGAAGACCAACAGTGCCCCGAATACTGAGCGGCTGTGGGGTGTGGGGCCGGGAACCCCTCTGGGGTACCCCCTATGTGAAACGTTAAAGAAATAAAATGTTTGTCTCTAGCCCTCGTGCTGTCCTCCCTCCTCCCATCCCACCGCTGCGGGTGCTCCCCCGAGGGAGCAGGTGCAATCAGCAAGCACTGTGTGTTGAGCTCCCCTGCTCACAGCCATGCTCCGCCTGAAGGCGGCGAGGCAGGAGCAGTCCCCAGCCAACTTGGGTGCAAAAAGGTTCATCTGACTCAGCGGGTGAGGAAGGGCCCGTTTCAACTCCGTACCTTTGGTATTCTCAGGTCAGAGGATTTGATGGAGCCAACTGAGAGCGGCAGCATACGCTGTGGGGCTCTGAGCTGCTGCGTGGTGCCAGGTCTATCCAACGTCAGGCAGTACATTCACAGGAGACGTCACCGCTAACAACCCTTTTGAGGAAGTCGGTCCGTTTCTGTAGTCGTAGCCTGCCTGGAGAAACAGCCCCACGGAGCCAATAGTCTGCTGAGCAGCAAGGGAGCAGAGTCGCTGACTCTCAACCAAGGACTGAAACACAGCAACCCTCTCTACTGCCTTCCCCCTACGCCCGCTGCCTCCCACAGTTTAGAACCAGGGAATTCCAAGTGAGGGGACCCCTCCCCCACTCCCCCAAATCTGCCCAACATCCCCAAACCTCCCTCAAGACACGGGACTCCTCCCACACACCTCCACTCCCCACACCGACAACCTTCCCCCTCCCCCAACGCTCCAAAAAGCGGCAGTCCTTAGGGCAGACTCCTTAAGCTGACTCCACAGCTACGGCTCCCCGTCGGCTCTGGGGGAGACAAGGGGGCCCCGGGGCTCTCCGTGGGCTTTAAGGGGGTCCCAGGGCTGCCCACGGGCTCCCAGCAATGCCCGTGCCCACCACACACCCCCGCTTCAGGGGGCCCAGCGCTGACACCCCCCGACCCATCTCGGGGGTACCTGGGAGGACTCGGCCGTGGGCTGGAGGCGGGCGAAGGGGGCACGGCCGGGCTGACCTGCCGGGGGCGGGGGGGTGCTGAGAGCGGAGCCCAGAGCGGAGCCAAGCGCCCGGCCAGGCCGGCCCCGGGCACCCTGCGCTGCGGCCGGGGCTGCCGCCACCTGCGGGAAGCGAGCGGGGGGTGAGGGGGCGGCAGCGGGGGACGGGAGGGGCCTGAATCGGCCCTGTTTCCCCCGGGGACCCCCCACTCAGCTCTGCCCCCCCCAAACAGGCCCAGACCGCCCCCCGTGCCCCCCAGCCCGGTCCCGCCACCCCACAAACCCCCCGAACTGGCCCTGCACACCTCCGCGCCGCCGCCCGCCCGCCCTCCTCGGCTCCCGTCCCCCCGTCTCCCCCGGTACCGACCGTCGCAGCTCCCGCCCGACGCCGTACACCGGAAGTGCTCCCCCTCACGTCCGCCCACCCGCGCATGTGCCGAGGCGAAAACCCGGGCCACGCCCCCCTGCGTCGCCGCGGCAAACGCGAGCGAGGGGGCGGGGCCGCGCCGAGGAGAACGAGCCCCGCACCACAGCTTCTCTCCGCGTCGGGTAATGCGAGTACGAAACCAGCCCAGCCTTCCCCAAAAAGAGCCGGACATCCGCCTGCAGAGCTCCGCCAGCCCCTCCGACGGACATCACGGGGATGGGGGGGAAGAAAACAACCAGAAAGGTACTGAAAATAACGTGGAGGCGGTGCTTAGAGATCCTTCCGAGAGGCAAAACCCGGCCTTTGTTCTCATTTTTGAACACGGGGTTTCGCAGTGCTTCGCGGGCAGTGGTTATCCAGGGGCATCAGCTATCCCGGGAAGCGAAAGTTCCCATCCCATGTGGAAAAAATCCACTCACATGAATAATTTAGACAAAACCAGCTCTCAAAAGGACAAGAGCCGCGTTTGGTCACCTTTTCCTTGAAGCTTCGCGAAAACTGTATACTCAGATTGGCCCTTTCCTGCAGTTCTTTCCCAGAGTTTTGCCCCCAAACCCACGCTTCTAGCCCCGCTCCCCAAGCCCTCCCTCAGGGCCCACCACCTTTCCCCAGCCCAGCCTGTCCTTAAAGCTTTTCTTTCCACACACAGCCCTTTCCACTCACCTCCCTCCGGGGCCTCCTCTCTCACAGGCACCTCACAGCCCTGCAAACCTCCCTCTCCCGAAAACCCATTCCCCCCTCACTCCCCCCTCACGCAACACCTCTTCCCCTCACACACTCGCTCCCACACCCCCCACCATCCTCTCTTCCTCTCTCCTCCCCTCCCCTCCCCCCATCTTTCGCCCCCCCTTCCCCTCTCCTCCCATTCAAAATGGCCCTTCCCTCCCCCTCTCGCCTTTTCCTGCCTCAGCCCCCGCCCCCCGCTCAGGTGACACCGCACACAGCCGCCATGAGGCGCGGCGGGGAGGGCCGGGGCTGTGAGAGGCGATGGCGGGGAGGGAATTTTCCTCTTTTTTCCTCTTCTTTTCATCTCCTCAGGCTTCGGGCAGCCCCGCGTGGGCGGCTGGAGATCCCCCCCTCCCCTTCCAGGAGTGGCCCCGGCCCTGGGGCGGCCCCCGCCTCCCTCCTCCCCACAGGCTCTTCTCAGGGAGAGCCCCCAAATCTGTCCCCCGGGCGGCCCCACAGCCTCCTGTGAGGCTGGAAGCAGCGGTTCCCTCGGGGAGAGTCTCCAAACCCGTTCCCGGGGTGTCCCCACAGCCTCCTGCGTGGCTGGGAATGGGGTTTCCCCTCAGGGAGAGGCCCCAAATCCATCTCTGTCGTTGCCCTACAGCCTCCTGCATGGCTGGGAGCAGTGTTTCCCTCAGGGAGAGCCCCCAAATCTGTCCCCCGGGCGGCCCCACAGCCTCCTGTGTGTCCGGGAATGGGGTTTCCTTCAGGGAGAGTCTCCAAACCTATTCCCGGGGTGTCCCCACAGCCTCTTGCGTGGCCGGGAATGGGGTTTCCCTCAGGGAGAGCCCCCAAATCCATCCCCAGGGTGGTCCTGCAGCCTCCTGTGTGGCCAGGAATGGCGTTTCCCCTATGGATGGAGCCCTCTCCTTCCCCCGACTCCACTCCTGGGCAGCCTTTTCCTCCCTCCCACCTTCTCCCCACAGCCTCTTCCAGGGCTGGAAAAACACTCCTGCCCTTTCTCTTCCTGCGGGATTTGAGAAGAAGAGCCCCCCATCTGCCCAGCCCACACGTGGGGTCTGGGCAGCTCCACGCCTTGTGTTTGAACCGGGAATTGGGATATTTCAGTTTTCTTCTGCGATCAGGCCTGGTTGTGAAAGGGCCAGTTGTAGTGGTTAGGCTTTGGTGGGTGAGTAACAGCAAATCTTATTGAACTTTTCCTTTTTTTTAGATTTTGTGTAGGGGGCTTGTTGTCCTCACGCCCTCGAGTTCTGCTCCAGGTCAAGCGAAGCCCCATGGAACTGGCCCGAAGGGCAACGGCGGCCATGGACCAGCGCCCCTTTGGTGTCGAGAACGTGTTTTTTTTTGAGGTGAATCTCCCTGTTTGTTTTTTTTTTTTTCAAAAGCAGTGGGCTGGTTTGTAGCGAGGCTTAAAACCCCGGGTTGTGCCTAAACGTGGGTCTGATTTCAACCTCAGGGGCTGCAACTCTGTCCAGCTCCGACTCACAGCCCTGGCAGCACTGTCAGCATGCCGGGCTCGGCGTTCTCTTGTATTTTGAAGGGTTTCTTACGGATCGGCAGCAGCCGGGGATATTTAGCAGCTGTGTATTGGTGGTGGAATCCATGTGGTGAAAAGATCTTTGGGGTAAAGAGGTGACTAGGTGGGGTTTTCTTTTTTTTCACCTCGAGAATGTTTCTTGTTGCCTTGTACCTGTAAAAAGATGTTCAAATCGTTAAGGTGTTCAAATCGTTTCATAAAATTACCCCCTAGACAGGAATATGTTTTGTGGTTGATTTGGTTTTTTTTTTATGAGAGTCCTTTCAGCCTGCTCTCCAGGTGGAAATGGGCAATGCAAAGGCATTACAATGACAGATTTGCTAAATCTGTTGCCAAGGTGTATATTACTGGCTTTCCCTGAAGCGGGGAAAAGACGTCCTGTTTAATTGTTGTTTGCATTTGAAATTCTCTGTGAAATGGATTAAGCAGTGTGGGCTTCTTTTTGTGGGTCTGCCCTTGGAAGGAGAGCGCCTTTAGGAAAAGGCTTTTCTGGAGGGGACAGAGAATTTAATTGCTGATGGCTATAAAAGCGCGCCCTGTTTGGGTGGCCTGAAAACAAAACCCATGAAAATCCATGACTGAAAAATGAGACTTTCTCCTAATGATCGGGGCTGCTGTTTCTACTGATTCGCCCATGAATAACAGCTCGTTCCTTACTGGTGGCTGAGGACCCTTGAATTGTTTCCCAAAGCCTAAGGCAGCGGGAAGGGCTGGGGTTGTCAGATCACTGCAAATCAAATAAAAGAGAGCGGTTTGGAGTTGTCTCGTTCCCTCTGTCTTTTCCCAAGAAAGAGGGGTGGAAAATGGTAAAATGTTTTGCAGCAAAGTTCAAAATGGCAAAGGATGTACCGTGTGGGGGGTGGGACGTGGGTTTAGGTGTTGGTGGGGACCCCAGCAATAAACCGTAAGAGGTAAAGCAGCTTTGTGGGACTTTTGGGGCTTGTTTTTGTGTGGATATTCGCTCGTTGCAGACCACGTGCCGGAGCCCTCCAACAGAGGCATTAGAAAAAGAAGTCTTTTTCTTAGTACTAATGCTTTGAATTTTCCAGTGTGGGAAAAGCCGCAAAAGTGTGTATTTCTGCCCAGCTGTGGAGAAATGGGTAATACTGAGCCCTACAATAGCTTGGTTGTTTTTTTTCCCCCTGTGTGATGACTGGTGTGGAGGGAGTTTGTACCAAAGAGTCAACTTCTGATTGTGGGCAGCCCCTGTTTTAGGAACTGTTGCACAGATTGCTTATCGATGCAACTGCTGTCGCGACTCCCGCACTCCCTGCTGTGTGATAATCCAAAACTGCAGAGCGAGCTGGGTGCTTGTGGAAGGGGAACTGCACTCTCAAGTGGAAATACTTGGGGTCTCGTTGCCTGTGGGAGGGAAAGGGACGTCAAGAGTCAACCTAAAGGAACTTCTCACCTTCAGAGATCGGGCTCTGGAGGTGACGGTTAATTGAGGGGAGTCGTGGAAGCGTGCTTTACTGAGCAACATGCTGCTGCTGGCCCAAGACTAAATGTCTCCAAAGTTTGGGGTTGGTTTAAGTGCTTTTTGGTTATTAGCTGGATGTCACTCTTCCAAGCACCTCTTGCCCTGTCTGGAGGGGTTTGCTGCTGCCTCCTGCATTGGGCCGAGGGGACCGGCAGCCCTCAGGACAGGGACTTTCTCAGGCGCGGAGGTTAAACCTGGTGCGTGCTGCTTAAAAACTGCTCTGGGTGTTAGTGCAGTGGTCACGGTGAGAAACGTGGTGGCTTAGGGGAGCCTGAGATTTGCATTCCTCTTAAGTGCGGGGGATTTTGGGGAGCCTGGGTGGTACAATCCCCTTCCTGCTCCCAGATTCCTGTCGCTGACCCATCAGCGGGGTGTTAGCAGAGCTGATGCCCGCAGCGGCTGAGGGTCGGCATGATCCCGGCATCGCTGGAGCTCTGGAGCCGAGGAATGGGAGGGTGGCCCGTTTCCATCATGGCTTGTCAGGGAAATAGTGCGGTTTGATATAGCCGGGGTGCGTAAACGGGGATTCCTCTTTGCACGTGTGCTTACAGGGTGCACGCAGGTGTGTTACTTGGAGTGTTTCTTAACGCCTGCGAAGCTTTCCGAGATTGGTTAATGAGTGTTGCTTTGCTGTGCAAGTGCAAAGTGTTATTTTCATGGAGAAACCAGCTCGGATGTTCCATTTAGGCATTCTGCCTTTAAAAAAAGAAAAATATTTTAAAGCTTTACTTGCAGGCAGAATAACATCTGCTTTTGAGGATTGTTTCTTTCCCTGCAGGGTGGAAAAATCTACAGCCTCGCTAAGGCTGCAGAGGAAGAAAACTTGTCAGTTTCCTGGAGCAAACTGCAGTTTGGAGAGGGGGGGTGGTTTGCCAGAGCGCCTTTTAGCACCTGGTCGGGCACATTTCTTTTCCCTCGGGGCTGAGGTTTAACATCGCCTTTTCATTTGGCTGGGTTTTGGTTGTATGAATTAATGGGTGTTTCAATGGGAACCACAAGACCTAATTTCTCAGTCGCCATCCCAAAAATTGTGCATTCTGAAAAATCAGAATGCGGATGCAAGAACAGAATTTGGACCAGATTCTCCGGCGCCAGGACAGTGCACCGATGCTCCAGGGTGCTTTCCCCGGCAGCGAAGGCCTGGTGTGGCAGGAAGGCGGTGGTGGGGATGGCGAGGTACTGCCGGCTCAGCCGCCCCACGGCCGGGAAGCGATGCTCATTCTTCTTCCACCAGCGCAGCAGCTGGTGCTGTGCTTGCAGAGGGGCTCCGGGATGTAGTTTTCCAGTTGCTGGTGGATCTCGGGTATGCTCTCCATGGGTCCTACCCCAAAAGGATGTCATAGATGCTCTGAGATGGGGCGCTGGTGCATGGGTCCTTGCGAGCAGGCAGCTGGCTGCCGGCATCTGCGCCTGTGGCTTTGGAATCCGAGTTTGGCACCCCAGACTGGGTGGCAGATGGGGACTAGTGGTTGCAAACCCACAACAGCGTGTTTCTCACTGGCTGGTGCAGCTCGCTTCTCAGGCTGGGGCTGAGAAACTGCATCTCCTTGAAGCGCGGGTCCAAAACAGAGGTGATAACTGCTGGGCTTTCGAGCACTTTCTCGAATGCAGTTCCCTTCCGTTTGGAAGACGGCAGAACACGGAGAATGGCATTACATGCGATCTACTCCTTGGTGTATTGATTGGACAGGGAATCAGTCAAAAGAGAAAATAAGAAAAATTAATTTGCCTTCTACTTGGATGGCAGAAATCTACGAGAGGCAATAGAAGTCGGATGGTTGAACAAAATCTTGCATGGCTTTGAGTTTGCCCTGAGCTGACGGCTGCAAAGCCTATTGCGAAACCTATTCATTTTTGTGATCGTAGTGATTTTTGTTGGTGTTTTGTTTGGATGTCTTAAGAGTATCGTTATCAAGCAATTATCTCCCCCCAGCCCCGCCATGCCCGCTGGCAGCAATGGGCCGATGGGGTCCTCAGCTGTCAGGTGGGGGGCAGCGGCACCAGGGCAGGGAGGGGGATGCCCGGTACCCCCGGGCGGGCCATGCCGCCGGTGTGGCTGGAGGATGCTCCATGGCTGCTCACTGCGGCATTTCCCATGGCAGGGAGGAAACACAGGGGGAGCAGGGGGTGGGGGCAAATGGGGGAGGCAAAGCATCTGCACGGGGGGGGGAGGGGGGGGGCTGTGAGGGCCATGGAAAGGGGAGTGAAGGGCATCTGCAAGGTTGGAGGGGGTAAGGAGGGTGGTAGGTGTCTAAAATGGGGTGCTGGGGGTGTGCAAGGAGGGGGGGCAGCAGGCCGCTGAAGGGGGGTGTAAGGCATCTGCAAGGCGGAGGGGTGGGGGCTCAAAGGGGGAGGTGAGGGGTACCCAAGGTGGGTGTGGGAGGGAGGCACCTGGGCGATGCCTGTTGGGGGTCTCCCCACCAGACCCCCCCTCCTTGTCCCCTCCTCCGCATCTCAATGTGACCCCTGGTGATGCTGTGGCCCTTCAGAGCAGGGGGACAAAGGCCACTGTCCCCACAGAGGCCCATGCCACCCGGTCACCTCAGCTATTGTCCCACCGGGCGCTTGTGCGGATGCGCCTGGTGTTGGGGTGCAGGCAGGAGGTGGCTGGGTGGTCCCCCCATCTTTCTGCATTTCCTTAGCCTGGGGGAGGGCCTGTCCGCCCCCCCGCTGCACCCATGGGACCCGGCTGCAGGAGCTGCTCTCGGGGGCAAACGAGAGGTGGGGAATTAATTAATCTGCCCTGAAATTACAGCTCACGGGAAAGACTGAGAGGAATTTGCGTCTCCGCCAGCAAGGGATGACGGTCACGTCCTGGTGATGCTCAGCTGTGACCTGCGTGTGTCCCCCCCTCACAGCCCCACTTTGGGGCTCTGGAGATGTGTCCTCTCCCGGGTCCAGTCCCCGTCACAGCCCAAATCCTGGCTCAGGAGCCAGAGGGGTCCCCGCAGGGTACGGTGCTGACCCCCACGATAGCAAAGGAGGGAGCCACAGGACCGGTGGCTTCGACTGGGTAGGATGGAGATGGAGAGGGGCAAGGAGGGGGTTTGCCTGCTCCGTCACCAGAGCAGCTCCCCCAGTTTGGCCCCTCATCCCCTTATAACACTGGGATCAGTGTTATTAATTACACTTTGCTCGAGATTAATTACATTAATCCTCCCTCCTGCTGCTGGTGGCCAGTCCAGCTTGCGTGTGACGGGACGAGGGGGCCGAGGTGGGAAGTTTGCGTGCTCGTGCGATGCTTTTGGCCTCCCCTGGCACCGGGAGGACTCAAAGCCGGACGTGAACCTCTGCTTTGTACTTTTCCTCATCCTCAATTACACCAACGCTTCCCCAGGGAAAGATTTTTCTTTCTAACTGGAGGAGTTGCACTGAGACAGGTAAACTGAGGCAGGACAGTCAAAAATCCCTCTCTCTCCTGCTGGGACAAAAAAAACGCTGCAGCAAAATAATAATTTGGAGAAGTTTTCTTGAGATGGAACAACACTCTCTGCTCCGAAACTCAAAAGTGATCTCGCCATCCCCTTTCCCAGCCCAGTTTCGATGCTTTGATGTTTTCCAGGCACCTGGCAGCGGCGGCGAAGGACAAAGTACTCGGGGGCCAGAAAAAGCTCATTCCCAGATGGGAACGTTTGTTCCTTTTGCTCGTTAAATTGGCTGGCGAGTGGGAGGTGTGAGCTTCCCCGAGCGTCGCTGCTGCGCGGCGGCAGGCGATGCCATTCGGTCGAAGCAGGAATTTGGGGGATAAAAAGCAGATTTCCGGTATTTTGCTCTTCTCTAAAGAGAAGGGTTTCCTGGAGGCCCTTTCAAAGCTGCAGTTGCGACTCGAGTGTGAGACGTGGTTGGTTTTTTATTTCTTTGAGCGCGGTGATCCCAGTGATGCTTCCCCAGCCCCGGGGGCAAGGGGAGAAGAGAACGCCTGTAGTTCTCCTTCAGCTTTTAAGGCACAGATGCTCTTTGTGCAGCGCTGGCAGTGGTATTTCAGCCAAGGAGGGCATTAGCTGTCAGCCCTTGGCTTTTTTTTTTTGAGGAGAAAAATGCAGTTTTGTGTGGAAAGCGGGCTTGCAGCAAGAGAAGCCTGAGCCTGGTTGGGCTGAAGACGAAGCTTCACCCTTGTAGGTTCTGAGGGCCTTTGGAGGTAGGTGGTGGCCATGTCCTGTGGCCAAGTGCCATCTAGTGAGTCCTGCAGGTATCACGTTTGGAGAATGAAACTGGCTGTGCTCAAAAGTGTGGGGTTGGGTCTCCCCACCCCAGCCCACCCCCAGTTTGGAAATCCCTATTTTAATTTTTCGAAAGGAACCACAAGAATGAAGCAGGAGGCTTGGTTTTGGTTTGAAACACTCAACTGTCTCCCCTTTTAGTAAATCCTTCCAGACTCACGGTGTATACAATACAGGTGACATTACAGGTGGTTTTATTTGGGTAGGGGAAAAAAAACCTCCTCCAAGTCCGTGTTTTTAGGGCTGTGCCTGAAGGAGGAGACATGCAGAGGTGTGATGCTCGTTGGCTCGCGTGGCCGTGGGGATGGGTGATGACTGGGAGGACGTAAGGGAGCTCTCCTCACCTGGCCCCAACTTGTACCTTCTTCTTCTCGCTAAACAGAGACACGACGAGGAGGCGGTGATGGACCAGGGAAGAACGAGCACCGTTGCCAATATTCACTATGAGAAGGAGGAGCTGGAAGGTGAGTCGGGAGAGGTGCCACCAGCCCCACGCGTTTTCCCGTTGCGCAAAGTCCCTGCCGCGTCCTGTGCTCAGTGTACGCATCACCTGCAGCGAAACGTGGCGTGCTTCTAAATAAACAAGCACAGTTATTTTCACATTTTTTTTAATGTTGTGGCTTTTAGACAGAGGGGAAAAAGCCCCCGCGGCATCTGTGGTGTGAGTGTTGGCCACGGAGCTGGGCAGTTCCCAGCTTGTTTTCTCAGAGGCTGCTCTTGGCTTGGAGAGGTCAGGAGAATAATTTGATGGCTGCAGACACAGGGCTGTGATTTTCTTTTTTTTTTGTTCCAGACTTCATTATCACAGGACTAATTGGATCTCCTCTTGTCGCCTTGTGCCGACAAAGATTTTAAAAATAATTACCTTCTGTGGCTGCTTAATGAGCAGGTCTGAGTGTTGTCCAGCTGAAGCTGGAATTTGAGACGAGGGTTGATACTTTCAGGGCACTTTTAGGTGACCCGGAGCCATCGCTTGTTGTTGCTCTGTTGTTGCAAAGTTAGAGTAAAACAGGCTTGGAAAAAGGGACGGGTCTCTGACATTCAGGAATGCAGTGAAACTAAAATGAAGAGAAGTTGGTGTTTCCTCCTGGGATGGCTGTGCTGGTTTAATCATGGCAGCGGCGTCAACCGTCTCCGCAATATCGAGAGTGATGAGAACGCTGCTTTTTTTGCAGGCCACCACACCCTGTCCGTGGGCATGCGGATGCCGCTGGTGAGGCAAAGCCACCGGCACCACCGACCCCACCGCCAGAAGCATCGGAAGAAGGAACGGGAGGACTGTGCCCCGATGGAGCAGGGCTACCACTGTAAGTCCCCCCGCAGCATTCATGAGCCTCCTCGGGGCTGCATGGGTGCCGGGGTCCTCTGCAAGCAGGTCCGTGTGGCTGATTGGTGTGGTTTGCTGTTCTTCTGAGGGAAAGTGGCATTATTTGGGAGGCAGTTGAAGGCATAATGGATTGAGGCTGGTCTTCCTTAGAGGGATCCTGCCTTTAAAAATGGAAACGTGGGGAAGGAAAGTGGCCCATCCTTATGCAGAGGTGGAACAGATGGTTCTTCTTCTCCATGGCTCTGTGCAAGCCTGGCCAGACCCGGGGGAGAGGGGCCAGCCCAATATTTAGGGCTGAACTGGTGCCAATCGATGGCCACGTAGGGCTTGCTCCAGCGCTCACTGCCGTCTTCCACGTCCTCCTCAAACTTCAGCCACCTGCGGACATCGGGCACGATCGGCCCCGTTGCAAGAAAACAGCCTCAGCTCTGCAACCCCTTTGGTGCAGCTACGGGGCGGCAAGAGGAGAAGGCTCCGCGCATCGGCACCTGCAGCTGCAAAAGCTTCACGTTCCAGAGAGCGGAAGGCAGAGCCCACGGCCGCCACTGCAGCTGGCAGCAGGGATTTACCTTGCCGTTTCCTTCCACTCGGCATCTTCACCCTCCTTCAGGAAGATCTCATCCAGCTCGGTGAACAAGTGGTGGAGAATGTGCTGCTCATCCTCCTCGGTGCCGAGGATGAACTACACCCGCTGGGATGGGGTGTCTGGGGGCAGAAGATAAATCCCGTTACCACACCTGCATTCGGCCTGTCACGCTCACATGCAAAGCGGCCATCGATTGGCACCAGTTCAGCCCTAAATATTGGGCTAGCCCCTCTCCCCCGGGTCTGGCCAGGCTTGCACAGAGCCATGGAGAAGGAGAAACGCCAGATCGGGCAAAAAATGTCATTATCTAGGATGGGAAATAATTATCTGAGCGGAGTGATGAATAAGCACTTTGATGATGGCTTTTAGCAAAAGAGAATTCTTCCTTTTGCTGCAAAGGCTGAACTGCATTAAAATGTCTTGCTAAGCAAGGCTGAGCCCGCGTTAGGGTATCCTGCGTGTCGCAGCCTTCGCCAGGGGCTTGAGGGGTCGGGACTTGGGGACTTTCTGCTCTGACGGCTTTGTTTCCCGTTGCCATCTCCAGATATGATCCTGGGCCAGCAAGAGCAGTCTGCGGAGTTTGATGAGTGCACGTGGGCGAAAGTTCAAGAAGTGCTTTTGAAGAAGCATCACCATCAGAATGAGAAGAAAAGAAACAACCTTCTCCCCATCGTCCACTCGTTTGCTGACATGAGCAAGAAGCAGTTAGACGTGCATCCCCTCGACAAGCCAGGTGAGGGTTCCTGCAGGGTTTGGTACCTGGTGAGGGTTTCTGCCGGCTTTGGCACCAGGTGAAGGTTTCTGCAGGGCTTTGGCCACATTAGACTTCTCCTGGCAAAGGAGAAGCGTCCCAATTGCTCCTTGCCCGTCTTTCTGAGTGTCTTTCTTTCTCTTCCCAGCCCAAACACTCACTCCTCATCCATCTCCCACCACTGCAGAAGCTAAAAATGGGGTGAACCATGACACCAATGCGATGGATCTAAGCAAGGTGAGTCACTCGTAGCTTTCTTACACCTTTAGGGCCAGATTTACTCTTGCAAACTTGGCTGCAGAGTGTTCTGCAGAGCGCTGTGGGCTTTGCTTTTGGGGTAATGGCCTGAAAATCCCTTGTCGTGCTCAGGCGGAGCTGCGCTTCATGAAGAAAATTCCCACCGGGGCTGAAGCGTCCAATGTGCTTGTAGGAGAGCTGGATTTCCTTTGCCAGCCCATCGTGGCATTTGTCCGCCTGAGCCCAGCTGTCCTCCTCTCGGGCATGACGGAAGTTCCCATCCCAACAAGGTCTGAATGAGAAGCACAAAGTTTTTATTTAAAAAAAAAACCCACCACAACAAAACACCAAATTGCACGCATCAGTTGGGCGTCCCAGGGGAACACGGCCAGTGGGAGCAAGCACGTTTCTCCCACCCACATCTCCGTGCTTTCATTCCTCCCTTCCCTGCTGGAGCTTTTAAACCCATTGGCCAATTTTAATGAAAGTTGGCCCAAACCTCAAATTTGCATTTGGTTTTGATGCGTTTCAAATTCATCACTGGAGTCGGTGAGCCTACACGTCCCCCCTGGAGCCACGCTCTGGGCTGGGAGCTCCCAGGGATTTCCTTGGGCGCCCTTTGAGTGAGGCCATGTTCTTCTCTCTCATTTTGGTTTTCTTGCCTAGGTTCCTGTTTGTTTTGCTTGGACCAGGAGGAAAAGCCCATCAGTACCATGAGATCGGCAGGTCCATGGCTACTATCATGACGGACGAGGTGTGACGAGATAAGAGATATCTCCGGGTCATTTTTTTGGGCTTTCTTCACCTCTCCCTGTCTC